>NW_017537301.1:330956-348913 GCF_001853355.1 Bactrocera latifrons
AATCGTAGATCTTGGAACCAGCATTAATACCAATAACAATGTTAGTCTCGAAATCCAACGTAGAATAACTCTTGCTTACAGGTGCTACTTCGCACTKAGTAGCCAATTAAAGTCCTCTCTCTCTCTCTGTGAACAAAGACCAAATTATACAAGTCACTCATTATTCTGGAGGCATGGGGAATGATATCATCTGATAAGTCGGCCTAAGAAATTTTCGAGAGAAAGTTTAGCGGAAGATGTATCAGCTCTGAGAGTGAGAAAACAGCGAGAAAGAAAACGACTGGCGCGTTRTTGTAATCTCGTCTAAAAAAAGAAGATATGTAAAGGGCAACGTATACCCATACGTTTTMAAAAATTTAATTTTCAATTCAATTTGCTCACAAACTTGCTTGAACTTGCATACCTTGGTTGGCTTACGATTCAATCGAAAACTTGAAACTGCGAACTTTTCGGGCATACGGGCTGATCCGAATCAGATACAGCACACAGAATTGATCGTACTAAATAAATTCTTCGTTTCCTCCTTTTGAAGAGTTTAAGAGCGTTATTCGAAAGAATTCCTAATATGTTTATACTAAGATATGGAATACTTATAGAAGTTTTCCAATTTCGTAAAAAGTTCTTGTATATCCTGAGAGGCGACCTGGAAGCCTACAATATTGATTAAGTGCTAAACCATACTGATTATACCAGATGTCTTCTAGACTTACAGGTATCTCAAATGTGYGTTGATCTCAACTTCTTTAGAGAGACGCAAGAATTTCCGAAAGAGTAATCCCGTGTTTTCTACCATTAGAGGAACATAATGGTGATATGAATCTTTCTGCTCTTCAAAGGATTTTTTGATTAATAAAATGACATTCTTCGCAATTTGTAAAATTTTTTCTCTTAGAATACCAAGAGGGAGTCGAAAGCGGTGATCACAAGAAGTTCCTCATAACTTAAACAATTTTGGCCTAACACTGATTTTTCTCTGATTTTTTTTAATGTCAAGTTGCAATAAAATATCAAGCGTTTTTTGTTTTCACTTTAAGGTTTAACAGATTCTCTGTCCTTTTTCCGATTGCCACTAATGACTTTGTGCGCCTGAACGCATTGGCGCATGCGCAGCATAATGTTAAATGTATGTGATGCATCACTCCACCGATTTTTTATTGAAATTCTCACACTTTTCCATGTGCTGTGCAGTCACTTGACACATTTGGTATTTAAATGACTCTGATTTACAAGCGTTATTCGTTCAAAAGCAGAAAAAAAGAATGAACGCACAAAGGTATGGACGTAAAAGTAATTCAACTTGAATCCTCTTACATGCAAGCTCGTACATATTTGATTCTTTAAGCGCCACTTGCCTGTCAAATCCAAAATGCTAAGCAAACAAATATTAACCCTCTCTAAGTCGGCAGTGCAACCGGTTGTATGTCTTTCCTTTCCTCTTTGTCGCTTTTGTTATCGTCATTGTTGACGCTGTTCATTGTGTGCGCTTGATGCGCTTATGTCTGTCTGTCTGTCTGTCATATGCTTGATTCGTGCACAGTGTCCAGTGCCACCATATAGTAACTCAAAATGTTTGCGTTAAAATAGATAAAATTGGAAAGTATGATAATCAATAAATCCCTCCTCTTGTAACTATCTGCTTCAGCGCTTATTCAGCCTCTGATGTGGGGTAATCAACTCTTGTGGAACTTTTAAGTCGACCGACACCGATATGTCCGCTTGAAAGCTACATTAAAGTGACCAGAATGTAACAGTTGGGGAGCGTCTGTCTTAGAGCGGCATTGTCTGTGATGCTATAGGGACCTTCTCTGCAAAAAGAAAGCTGAAATGAAAATGATTTCCCCAGAAAATTATTCTGACCTCTATCAGCAACGCTTAAAAGACCATATTCCATGGAAATGCTAATACCTAATAAGAGAGTTATCAATACTCTGTTCATTGGTAGAATAATTCTTTAGAAATAGATGTAGTGATCGCACGACGTTTGCTGCAGTAATCAAGGAAACAAGTGAAACTTCACATAGGAATTATCTTAAAATAGATCACTAAGTCGATCAAATTTTTTGCGCTACAGTTCCAATAAATGCTTTATTCCTTACTTCTGCTATCTGAAATTCCTTGAATATAGCTTCGACTCCATAATTCGAATAATTTCAAAAACGAACTTAGGCCGCTCAATTTACCCAGTGACTGTCCTTTAAACTAATGCATAAATTTGTAATGTGTGAACGGCGCTCTCACAAATGTTAAACTTTCAATACATGCAAGGGAATGTTCAAATATGGACGCGATAAGGACCGTAAATCTAGTATTTCATCATAATCTAACAAAGGATGGATGTTACTGCTACCTAAAGCATTTAAGATCATATGAACATAAGTCCTTCTCTCTTAGTTCACACTCAGTTAACTCCCAAGCTCTGGCTTATATAGAATTTCATGAATATCAGTTGAATAGTTCAACTGGCTTCAAAAACACATTTTCGTGAAAATCGTGTTGTATTACATATGACACACTTGGCCTTGCTAGCCTCGAGCGCGAAAGTTCTCAAGGCTGCATCTTCGAAACTATTACTCGGATCAACTTGAAAATATAGGAGAGTATTCTGGAGGTGATGTAGAATTTAATAAGGCAAAAAATTATGTTTTGAAACCCGTAAACCCATGTAACCCCTTAAAAGCGGAGCGGTATCAATGAATTTTTCTGTAAAAAACATCTTCTAGTATTACGGAAAAGGACTTCTCCTATGTTTCGAAAACTCTGTCAAAATTATTATTACTATTATTATTACTATGAAGTTCTACTAAACAATGTTTCATATTTACAAACATTTGTCGTATTTTTTTTTTTTAGTTCGGAGGAGAATTTCCGTTAATAGAAACTTCAGTTCTCATAGCGAAACTTCCGATGTACATAATAAAAATAATTATTTACTTGCAATTTATAACAGAATGAAACACTGCCACGCCGTTGCACTATATCTCACAGGAACTCTATGTGCTAAGGTGTTGTAAACAAATGAGTGGATGAATGTGTAAACCATCAACTGAACGGTAGTGAATGAAGTGGCTACCACGGTAACCGCAACTACCGGGGAATGCGTGTGGTAAATACTTGTACTCTTGCAACGCGTTTATAATGACTTTTAATTTTTGTCTCTCGATTGCGATGTGCTGCATTCATAGAATGTGGTGCATACTTACACATGTTTGTACTGTTCAGTTTGCATAAAACCTCTTTGATCCACTTTTCCATATGTAATGCGTTAAACGTTACACACCTATTTATTTACATACATATTTACATATTGCGCATGTTCATATATTTTTATTTATGAATCTCTTGAGACGAAGTGAAGGCAAGTGTGTCCGAAATAGCGAAGCATGGAAAAAGTCGACTAACCAAGAAAATTATGCTTGGAATGTCAATAAAAGTATTATACTTTTTTATACTTATTTACATTCATACATACATTATAGTTCATAGGTATTGATGGTTTCTTCCAGCTCTTAATAGACAATATAATCGCTTAGATAATGTTTACACTTCAGTAGTTGATTCGTTCGATGTCTATTCATTTCGTTGATGCCAAATCAGTTCCTGGTCTATCTAACATAAAGTAGATTCCGATCTTAGTATGGATTCACTGGGGGAATGTTATATCCAATTCTTTCAAATCTTTATAAGTGGGTCGTCTCTGAAATAAAAATATTTCTCTAGGCAATGTCTCTCTCAATGAACAAAGGCCAAACCCTACAAGTCTCTCATCACTCTCGCCCTGCTGTATGGTGTAGAGGCTTGGGCGATAATGTTCAGGGTATTAAAAACTTCAAGGCTTATGGTCACAATCCATATATAACCATAGGCCCCATATTTACCGAATTCGGCGCTATTCTACATTGTGTTTTTTCMGTAGATACCCTTAATAAATGAAGAAGTGCTGCCATTAATTCGTTAAAAAGATATAAATGTATAGATATAAACATCAATSCGCCTTATAACTGTAATCATATGAAATAAATTTGACTTTTTCTTACCAATAACAAACACAAGCACATGCGTGTATAAAACAATTCCTAAAATAAGCATTATTATGACCATTGAATCTTCAAGGATTTCCGCAGAAAGCATTTCAAGTGAAAGGCAAAAAGTCAAAAACTAAAACTTTACTAAAATAAAAAACATAAAAACAAAACACCTAAAACATAACATCTGTTGTATTGCCACCTAAGTGCCAACACCACTATCATATGTACACGCTTGCTTGTGTGTGTATGTGTGTGTGTTTGTATATAGTGGTGCCCGTGGTGTTGTGCACATAAAATAGCTGGTAATTTGCTTTGATCTTTGACCAGTGCCCACAGACCGTGCCATTCCGTCACTCCGCCTCGCACCGTCGTTTTCATCAATAATGTCGAAAATGCTGTGTCACCAAAGCGAGACGCTGTAAAGACAATCGCCTGCTTGATCATACCTCCACCCGGGTTTGCGGCTGCCGGTCCTGCTGTTGTCGTCATTGTTTGGGCCTCATGTGGCGCATATTTGGCAAACAGTAGTTGTGATCCCGCCATTATTGGCCATTTGATGTCCACCTTTGTGCTGGCTAAACAATCTATGAATATTTTGAATGTTTCTACCACATTATATTCTAACGCCTTTGTGCGGATTTTCTTCCCTACTTTCTTTCTTACTTTTATAATTTCCTTCGTTCTCCCTACTTTTTTGCGGATATTTTCGTTGTTCGATTTACATGTCAAACAAATAAAATGATTTGCAATTTTTATTTCACGTCCCTCCCGTTCGATTTCAATTTACCGCAATGCACCCGAGAGAATTTAGTTCCCTATAAATATGTCAGACGTGAAGTCTGTGAAGTAAATGGATAGATGCATAAATAACTGTGCCATGTATTTATATTTACATGTGTACAAACGTACATACATATATACTTACAATGTTTATGTTTGTATGCAGGTTTCGATATCTGAGAAAATTATCTGTTTAACCTTTGCAGTTTTATGTTTCGGACAAAAAATCTTGAAATACCTATTGAAGGTTAGGTTAATCTGGTAGGTCAATAAGCCACGCATAGACTAGTTTGATCCTTTGCGATTCCAGATGTAGTTCAGAAGAGTAGTCATCGTTTAGGATGCCTGCGCGCGACGCGAATTTTAGCAGATTCCGCGGCCTCACTGTCGATATCTTCTCCAGTGTATCAAACTGTGGGCACCCCAGCGTAGTCTTGCCAATGCGGGAAAAGTGCACAAAAGATGCCAGATTTACCTGGTGCCCTGTGCTAGACATTTCCTGCAGTTTTCTCGATCTGTCAGCCCTATATTGCGGGCGTACGTGACCACCAGACGGTGACCAGTCCCTTCTGTCGAATGCCAATAGGAATTTTGTGTACTTCCGATCTGCCGTTTTGCACCCGACTTTTGGAGTTTTGCACCCAGGTACCTCATTCCATCGGGTTTTGATTCTCTTTATAATGGTTCTGTCGAGATCGTCGTATAGACAATGCATGGGTTGTTCAATATTGGTCACGTTTTCGGATGTTAGCCGTACATTATTTTTGGCAATCTCGTCCACTATTTCATTGCCGTCGATGTCATTGTGACCTGGCACCCAGTAGAAGTGAAGTTGAAAGTAGTTTTTATGTGACTATTCTACTAAAAATTTTGGAATATGAGAACGCAAGAGAAAAATCATGTATCACAGTTTCATCAGCGGATACTGCTGTCAAAAAAATAGGTGGGTATTCCTGCATGAAATAGTGGGCATGGGAATGCTGGGTGTGCTCACTTCAAATATTATATGCAACAGTTGCTTCTCAGCAGTTTTTGACGTTGTTTAAACGCAAGAAGTCGTGCGTCGTCTTGCCATAGGCAAAACAAGGACCAGCTGGTGCACAACTGAGACCAAGGAATAGTCAGAAATAGTTTACTCAGAAGACGAGAATGTGTCTAAGAAAGCGTAGACCGTCCTATTCGCTAAAAAAGTATTGCTTGACTTCTTCTTCTTCTTTACTGGCGTGGACACCGCTTATGCGGTTATTGCCGAGTTAACAACTGCACTCCAAAAACTCTTCCGCAGAACATTTCTTTCCTAAAAAAATGTTGCCATCGCCCTTGCCTCTGCACCATATAAGTAGGATAACGAGTCACTTGTAGAGTTTGGTCTTTGTTCGTTTAGGGAGGACTTTACTTCTCGATTGCCCACTGAGGCCAAAGCAACAGTTGCTCGACTACCTATAGAAATAAACGTCAAGGACTCTACTTTGCCAAAATTTTGGGCCGATTCGACGTAAATCTCCAGGAAACGTATTTTATGGACGGTTTAAAGGAGTTAGAGCTTAGCTACGCCAATTGTATTGTGTTAGAGAGAGACTATGTCGAGAATTAAAACGTAATTTTTCGATTTTTTTACGGTTAATCTGCCGTTTAATCTACTATACTGGTGAGATAGTGTTGAGAAATACTATTTTCGTGTTGTGAATTATGTATTATAATAGAAAACGAGTTCTTGCTTGTTGTGGGTGATATAAAAAWTCATATATTTATTATAGCCCTTACTTACAAACTTATATCCTTCCGTTAATCGCCATTTAAAATCTCGTTTCGTTGGTTAGCTAAAAAAAATGGCAGCTAGTACTTTTTTTACTACGGTAATGGTCATTACAATTTTTCATTAACCATAATGATGTCGATATACCTGCTGCCATTACTGTTGTTGTTGGTATTTTTTGATTTTTTTTTTAGGTTGCAACATAAACTGCTAGGCTTGCACTCTTCAGTTCACTTGCGTGCTCAGACATACACACACACACCTACAGACATGCACGCAAACTAATGTACTCTGGTGGAAGCGGTGCTCCTGCTGTGGACTGCATCATTGTTGATGCTATTGCTGTTGTTCGATTAGGTTTAACTGTTGCTCACTTGGCCGATGTTCTGACCTTCCGATCGKCTGTCTGCCAGAATTTGGTAAGCTTGTGTTTTGTATTGCTCGCGTTTGCTTTGTTCTGAACCGATACTCGATTCAAGTATGATCCTGTTGTCGGTGCTGCTCATGCTGCTGCTTGTAGTGTTGGTGTTTTTGCTATGCTTGTGGCATCATCCAGTTTGCAGGCCGGCAGTGGCTTCTTCGACTTTGATAGACATGAGAAAATGCTTAGTACGAAGTTGTGCCAAATGGTGTAACATTATACATAGTACCTAATATACCTATATATATTATATATATATATATATATTTGTATAGTATACTATTTGTATGTATATTGTAATTAAGTTAGGTTCTAAGAAAAGTAATTGTCGCTGGCAAGTATAGTATGCGATTATTGGATTGCTGAATTACTTTGCTCATCGATTTCACGTTTTTGTTTTCTTTCCACTATTAGTTTATGTATGTTTATGTTTGTGTACATGACTATATAACTATGTGTGATCAGTCCACAACTGTGACCACATAACCAGAGTAATAAAGCGACATCAGCGATTTTCTGCTGAAAACCGGAAATGTTCAAAGAGTAGTGCACATAGATACTTATATACACAAGTACATGCCTACATACATATGTATATGTTACATAGCATACGTGTATAGAGTATAGTACATTCGGACGCATGCATCATATGCCCCCATGAATCCATCTTTTATCTCTAAATTTTTACATTTTCATAAAACTTCATGTATTTCTGTGTATATAACTGCTTATACATATGTATTCTTACACACAAAGTCATATGCCCTTCGTTTAGAAATTGGCGATCTGTTCAAGGTTAATAAATAATTGCACGAACGTTCCTCCCCCTCGCTTATGACTGCACGCAAGCTTTAATCGAATCAAGTTTACTGCGCGATATTACTATTGTATATGTATAAGAGTGTGTATGTGCGCAAGTGTATGCTGCGACTATGTCCATTTTTCAGCGGATACGCCATTTTAATTTCGCTTAGTGCCTTCTTGCTTTARTTCAGAGGAAGCTGTTAACAGGGCAGCAATGGTCTTTTGTATGAGTAACTGGAAACTAGCACAGTCAGGCAACTGCATTGAATATACACATATATTATTTATATGAAAATGAACCTATGAAATTTTTATAGCTGAGAAAAGGGATTTTTTTTTTTCAAGAACCTAAGGGTCACTTAAACGAATGTTTCGTAAACAAAAATTCCAGTAATACATATGTATGGTACAGGTCAAAAACGCTTGTCTGTCTCGGGTATTCTTAATGTGTTCCAGATAAAGATTCTGAAAAAAATGTATAAAATATTACTCGATACTTATGTATAATATTTTAAATTCGTATAAATCTCCGCTATACGAAAATTGAGAAAACGGGTATTCCATGTCTTACATGCTCACAGCCGAAAATAGAAGGCCTCTTCTGCCTAGCTTGATAGAATTCTTTAATTGCCCAGAAAAAAACGAGGCGACGTTATCACTTAACTGTGGTGACCCAATGAGTTTTTTTAATAGCGCTATAAGCTGTCTTCGATTCGCCAATTCTCTCGTTTCTGCTCTCTTGTCAAGAAAATTAAATATAAAAGCAGCAACAAAATGATCTAGTGGAATTCGTACAACACTGTATGCGGATATCTCATTAAGGTCGAAATGCTCAATGCTACGAATTTTTAGTTTGCATATTTAAGATCAGTTTTACGATTGTGATTGGTTCAAATGGCTAATGAAAATACAAATTTCATTTTTGTTCTTGTTTTTTTAAAGCATTAGACTTAAAATCAATAAAAATTATGGTCATTTAAAGAAAACCAAAATAAAGGGGTTTTCAACGCGAAAAATATATTTTTCCACCAAGGGTTGCGTGCTTATATTATATTTGAACGTCTGCTATAGTTTGTTCGATTTGCTGGAGAGTAACACTTGGCTAATCAAAAACAGCTAATGTGTATCTCATTACACAGTGCAACATCTAATCTGGGGGGGGTGAGAAATTCCAAGTCAGGGCGATGGTACTAGGTCAGTATAGTAAAACCCTCAAAGGGTTTGGCGTTCGTATGTGTCAGTTTTTTTTTATGACCTTATGACCCTGTTTTCCTTATCTTGATGTTTTTTCGTCTGTTTGTAATATTTTGGCAAAAACCAAACAGAAAAAAATAAAAAAAAAAAGAACTACCCTATTGCCAAATGTTACAACTAAGCGAAAAAACATCAAGATAAGGAAAAAGTTTAAAAGGTCATAAAAAAACTGATACATACGAACGAAAAAACCCTTTGAGGGTTTTACTATGGTGACCTAGTAGCATCATCCTAACTTGGAATTTCTCAACCCCCAGACAATAATCCCAAAAATGTTCCACAGTGTTATCTTATCGTAGCTAATTCAATATGTTGCTACAGAGTATAGTAGTTTTGTCACCTAAGAGTTGGTATCTTTACTGAAACTTGGTACACATGTTCCTTAGCAAAACAGTAAGGCAAAATTCGTAGATGGGCCACCGCCTTGCATACTTCGCATATAACACAATTTTAAATTCCTTTGATTCTTTGACTTTTCGGCATACAATTCAAGAATCAATTAGTAACACGAGATGCAATAATAATAGTGCTTCATATAATCATTTTCGTTACTCTAACAAATATTAAGTCAAATATGGCGCTTAGTTTATGAGTCATACGATATAAAATTGTTCGGATTCCGATCATCTAGTTGACGTTTTGCAACTGAAGGTGTTTCTCTAGCTTTGGTCCTAGCAAGTTGCAAGTGTATGAAATGTTCGGTTACACTCGAGCAGCACCTTTCCTTACTAATGTAAAAAAATTTAATTCAAATCAACAACGTCATCAAACTAAAGCGAGTATACTGGTATTTTATTAAGCTATGGAAGGTGGCGTTGCCTTGGACAGGAGTCTATTTTATCAAATAAAAAAGTTTTCCAAATGAGCTCTTGATACCGATCTTTTAGTTTCTAATGACAGCTATATTCTGTTAGGGTCCAATATGGATGATGCTGACAAATGGGCAGCTTCTTTGTGAGAAAAGAACATATGCAAAATTTCAGGTCAATATACAGAGCTCAAAATATGAGAAACTAGTTCGCGTATATACTGAGAAAGGACGGACATGGCTTAAGCGATTCTGTTCATCCTGCTGACCGTTTATACATATTTTATAGGTTTTCCGATAGTTTCTTCTAAGCGTTACAAACTACGTGGCAAACTTAATATACCCTGTTCGGGGTAAAAAAATTGATTTGAAAAGCTATTTTTATTTAATTTAATTTATAATAATTTGCTTATCTCTTTTTAGATAATGCATTTATGTTTTTTCTTATAGGTAATTGTGCAAATGAAATAATTGTCTCAATTTTCCGGAACATTTGCTGGCGTTACAGCGACTTTGCCTTATTTGCGTCATCCAGCGAAAACAGGAATATAATGACAACAGGTTAAGATAACAATGGCATTAACTACTAGACGCGCACACATGCAATCACAATTACATACATACACATGTGTATGTACATACAATCAAGCAATATGCTAACAATAGCTGTAACAATATATAAGCCAACGTCATTGCGGCAATGTTAAATTAAAATGGTTCACTCCTCATGCCACAGCGAGCATGCGAACATAAAATATTTTCGTAGATACTTTGAGGTGCTGAGCATTAACCACAAACACAAAGTGGAGCGGCAGGAGCCCAAAATACCAACTACACACATACATATGTATTGTATATGTACTGAGATGTGGACTCTTACAGCATGCCGCCAGTATCAACAAAAGCGAGCCAACAAAAAGTGCAACAACAGCAGCCCCAACAAACGTCTATAGCATACGCGCTTCCATTTATCTTCGGCTCGTATAAAGTTTCGTGGCATCGAATGTGATTTTAACTGCGGCCTCCATGCTGCTCTCACGGTACCTTGTTGCCGTTCGTTTTTAATTTATTTTCATTTTTATTGCAGTGGCGCGAGTGTGTGTGTGTGCGTTGCTTTTTTCGGTTTTTCTTTCTTTGCTGCTTATTATGTTGGCTCTCATGTGAATTCATTCTTATTTCCATTCACAAATATGTTCCTACAGCAGCTCCGCCCCTTCACTCCAACACTTGGCCACGAATGGATACACACATACACACACCCACCTCGACACATAGTAACAGACACAGTTACAGACACAACGGTAGCGTCAACACAAGCAAATGGGCAGGAACACTCAAAGCCTGGCGCATCACCGTCATCAACTACAACAACACACACTTACATATTTTTCCATTTTACTGCATTGATCGTCCGATCGATGGCAATTTAAGTGTTGTGTATGCGTGTGTATGCGTGGCAGTTATGGTGGTTGTCGTGCTGCGTATGTGGTAGTAATCACGGCGAAGGTGGACGTGCAACTGCTGCACACACTACAGAGTCTTCAGAAGAATGCAGCTTGCAATGATGGCAAAGTGGCTAATTATGATTTCCATTTTAAATTTTCATTCTTTTTTGTTTGTTTTGTTATAATAAAAACATACTTTTAACACACATAAATCCCATCATGATATATCAATGTCAATATATGGGCTCTGAATATAACCGTTAAATAATAATAATTCTCAGAATCTCCAAATATCCGATTAGTTTCAAATTCTTAAATATATTTTTTAGTATTTCTTTGAAGATTTTTTCTCACCGATAAATATTTTTTTGGAAACAACATCCGTACATACATTTAATATTTAGATTTTCTAATTTCAGAGGAACCAGTTCAGAAATATCATGGCCATCACAAAGGTCTTTTTTGAGAGGGGCTCCTGGAGATTAGGTGTAGTTCCTTTCCAAATAAATATTTTTACTAATAMTAATTTAAGTTACAATAAATTAAAAAATTTGCTCAGAAAAAAATTAGAAATTTCGCTTTTTTTCGCCCTTCTAACGGTATATAACCGCTTAACAAAACAAGGTGTTTCTTGTGAAAAAAATAAACTTCATATTCAAAAATTTTATTCCTACGATCATTACCTGACAAATATATCTTAAAAGGTGGTGTGAAAATCTCAAGATGATTGGACTAAGCCTTCAGAGAACTTTTTCTCACTAAATGGGAGAAGATTAAGCTAACGTAAAATTTCGTGTAAAAACCTTCATATCTCGGAAATTATTTACCAGTTTCACTTTTAACTTTCGAAGAAAATTTCACATTTTCATATATGAAAAAAATTGGTTTTCTAAAAATTTTCGAATAAATTAAATTTTAACCGTGTTTACGTAGTATTCGAAATTTATTGACTGATTTCTGGCATCGCAACGAGCGCTGGATTCCAAAGCGCCACAAACTCTTCAAAATATTTGGTACCTGTTTCGAAAGAATATTTGCTCGAGATATATTTTCTTAATTTCATAATCAACATCTTGATTGGAAAAGGACTTGTATGGGAGTAAAATATATGTTAATTAATTGTTTTAACTCAAGCAAGAACAAATCCACACATCTTAAGTCGTAAAAAATTGAAATTTTGTTTCATATTTCCATAATTTAGATATGTAAAAATATAACCCTAAAATGCAATGTTCAAAATTCAAATCATTTCCGAAGTTATAACTATTTTAGTGTGTCGTGGGTCGTGGCAACTTGACCGGTTAACGTTAACGTAAAACTTTAAATGTATTTTTTTCGAAACTTCTTTTTTGAGGTGGTTGACATAACATCTCAAGTTCTATGTAACCGATTTCTTTATTTTTAAAAATGCGAAAAGATCGAAAAAGGGAGTAAAAAAATTATTTTCCAAGGCTACGACATTTTGCGAATTTTCTTCTCTGGTAACCCCAATTCGCCGAATATTTTTCCGATCTTTTTTTTAATTTTTTGTTCAAAAATTTTAATTAAAATCAATTGAAAAAAGTAGACAATAAAATTGTTTTAATTTTTTTCATCATAGTTTGAAAAATGCCTTAAATTTAGGGACCTATACCAGAATAGCCTTTAATTGACATTGAACTCAAAATCGTTTTACATTTCAAGAACAAAACCCAGATATCTGGGCTTAAGTAAAAAGTTATATCCCACTTGATTTTACTAAGAAGTTTTTCGAAATTTTGTGGCTTCGAAGAGACTACTATTAATAGGACTCGTATGTATGTATATAGTGTCTACGCGTAAGAAGAAGAAGTTGATAAGACGTTGAGTTTTAATATGAAATTTCTGAAGATTTGGCTGTTTTTTGAAAATTGTAACACAAAATATAAAACATTTTTTTATTACAAGGGGTAGTCAGACGCTTACCAGAACTTAGAATATAGTAACCCCTACAAACTATGGAAGTATTTTTCAGTTCATTTAGCTACTAAAGCTAGGGTATTCATAGACAGATAACAAAATAATTTAACAAGATCTGGAGTGTCTATTGTAGAATTTTATGTCCAGCGATTCAAAGGTTCTTCAGTTTGCGTTATGGCAGCTAGATTTCTTCGTAAGAAATAGTGAAAGTGGAGCCAAGGCTTTACATTAGTTGGGGAGACGTCCTTTAATGCCCTAGGGTATCCAACTCCTGCGTAGTGTTAGTGATGAACCTCCATTAGAATGAATGAATGAATGCCACGAGAGTGTCTAACATAACCTATACAATTTTCACGACAACATTGGAAGTCGCAAAATATTCAACAAATAATATAAATATGCTTATTTATTATAATACATATAAAATAAGTAATTAAAAATACATACATATGTATGTATAAATAAACATACAAGATTTTTGTACACAAATTATTTACTTATGTATATGTACATATGTAAGTGAGTATATAGTTTTAATTTGCTCTCAATGGCAACCCTAAAATTTTAAATGTGTCTTTTTTTTTTTTTTTTCACCAAAAACCATTAATAAATACTTTACGCGGAACCTCGTCTATCTGCGTTGCGAGTAACATTGAAATAGTTTTCATTAAAATTCATTAACATTTGTAAGAAGCCGGCGCACGGTCCAGGCAGGTGAAAAAAATCCAAACCAAAGCGCTACAACACCAATTGGGCTTAAAGGCAGCCTGCCTGCTTGACTTTGCTTCATTTCACAGATGACGACGCTGGACCAATTTCACTAGCCTCTTATATACAAGTTAAATGCCCACACACACACTCACCCACCAGCTACAAACACTTATAAATTTCTGCTTTGGCATTTGTGTAAGCAAACGCAAGTGTGTGAGTGCCAATTGGTTGCCTTCGTTATTCGCATGTTTGGCAGTGTGTTTGAGCTTCTTCTGTAGACACACTACCCGTCTCTTTTACGCGCATGCGCTACGTAGGCCATACAACAAGCCGATTTGCTGATGGCCGAAAACTTTTACAACAACAATGCGCGCTGATGAACACGCAGCCAAAAGGCAAAGCAAAGAGTCCAATGAGACGGCGCGGCCAAACCGAATTAGAAGTATGTGTATGTGTGGGAGCCCTSTTGCGTGCCTGTGTGTGTTCTGCACTTTTGTGTGTGTATTTGTCGTCCATGACAGCATGCATGCCTTGCACACTGCGCTACGCACTTAACCACCAACACTTGCAGCGCTCGTTACACCAACACGTTTGAATGCGTGTGTGTGTTCGCTTAGGCTCAGTGTTCATTACGTAGATGTGTGTTTCGGTTACCGGCTTGCGCGCGCCGTTTCGTTCTTCGGTTTATCAGTGAATGCGCAGCGCTCGAATATGAAAATGAATTTCTTTCGAGTCAGCTCGAGGTGTGTGTGTGTGTGTGTGGGTGAAGGTGCTGCTCGCTTGCGCATGTGTTGGTGGGTGTTGGGCGCTTAGTGAACGCTGCCGGGATGAACACGATAAGTACGAAGGAAAGTAGGCATGCGAACGGCAGCAGCCACAGTAACGGCGCTATCGGCGGCATCGGCAGCGACGACGTCCATCGGCTGATTTGCAGTACACAGAAACTTCGTCGATACAGCGGCGAAATGTCATTTGTTAATCAGTTTGCGAGTACCGGCCACAGTTGAAGTTAATAGCACAATTGCGAAGGTTTGTTAGTCGCAATCGTGCACACGGTCCATGCGAAAGTGTAAAAGTCACAAATTGCAGCTAATTAGTGGACAAAATAAATAAACGTGCATGCGTATAAGCCGGCCAACAGTTCGCTTATAAAAAAAAACGTGCCAAATTCATTGATAATTCGACCACGAGATGAGAAAAAAGTGCAAAATTTCGCGCGTTGAAAAAAATAATAATAATAAATCAAACTAAAATTATTTTGCAAAATTTTTGAAAATTGTTTTTTTTTTTATTGCGAACAAAATTGTGACAATTTATGCGCATGCGAATATACCGTATGTTTTGGTGTTATGAAAGAATATGTTAAATCTCAATAAATATTTTTGCAAAAAACAAAATTTGTAATTTTGAAAAAAAAAATTTAAATAAAACGTAGTTGAAAGAAAACTCAACATTATAAAACAATAATAATAAAAATATTTCATAAAATAAAAATGTTTGAACCCGCTCTCATGCCATATTCCGATTATAATATTGGGCAGCGCCTGCAAGGGCCCAACACTGACACAAAGTGTTGTAAAATTTGCAAAAAACTACCGGAACGTAAGAAGCGCAGTCGCGCAACTAAACAAATCATGTCGAACAACAACAACAACACCATACAACAACCGCTGGGCGCACCTCCCGCACCCGGTGCGCTTCATATAAGGCTGTCAATTACCGCAACGGAGCTGCCAGTTTCCGCCGGTGCTCAGGACAACAGCGCCCACAAAACAGAAGACAACGCACCAATTATTGATGTTGGCAACATTGCGCGAAGCCGCCGCCTGACATTGCGTCGCCTATGCGCTGTGCTGCTAATCTGTACGCTTTTCACCGCTGCGGAGGGTTGTGGTCCGGGTCGAGGTATTGGTGGGCCGCGTAAATATCGCAAATTGACGCCGCTGGTTTTCAAGCAGCACGTTCCKAATATGTCCGAGCGCACGTTGGGCGCTTCCGGTCTCAACGAGGGCCCCATTAAGAAAAATTCACCGAAATTTAAAGACTTAGTGCCGAACTACAATAGCGATATTATATTTAAGGATGATGAAGGCACCGGCGCTGATCGCCTGATGTCAAGGGTAAGTCGGCTGTTTTTATTTTAATAGAATATTTGTTACGTTTTTTAATTGCGTTGATTGTCGGTGATTTAATAATAAAATCTTCTAAAAGAAATAAAAGCGCAATTAAATGTGYCTTAAACGATTTGAGAATTACAAGCTAAACATAAACGAATACAATTAATTACTACTATTTTCATAACTATTACTTTGCTAATTTCTGCGCCTTTCAGCAATAACCTTAGACAACGTTATTAGGCTAATAGCTAATATTTGATTATGTAATTGGTATATGAGTGCTAAATCAGCTGCAAAAACAAACATATGTTTACATACCTACATACACATATATATGTACGAGTATTGTATATGAATTGATCACATAATGCGTTAGCTGGGCGTGGAAGTGTTTTCGCCAACGCGCATTCGGGGATTTACGGAAAATATTAAATAGCCTGAGCTGCAATAAATCTAAAAATACAATAATGTTAAGAAAACTTTGTAATCATAATTAGTATAAATGTATGTATGGTGTGTGTGTAAAAATATCCAACTGTAATTTACGAGAAATTGAAAATGCGAAGTGCAGTAAACACTAGCTTTAGTGCTTTTCAAATAATTCCCGTCATTCACTTTACAACTGTTAAATATTTATGGATAATTTCTTATGTGTTTTTTTTTTTGTTATTGTCATCCCATGGCATGACATTTATACCCATAAAGATGTGCACACACACACACACACATACGTTGACAGATTTTGTAATGAGCAAAGCTAACTGCACTTTACAGTGTCATAAATTTTGTGGGCAAAATGCTAAATATTACGTACATAATTAAAATTTCCTTGAAATACTCAAATCAATCACAAATAAATCGAACGAAAGATTATAAAACAATTGACGTGCACTTAAATGTTAAAAGATAGCGAAATGAGCTTCTTTCAAGTCCATTTTCATGGGGGAAAGCAAATGACATTAACTGATCGTTAATCAAATGATTAATGCCATTTATTTAATTATTTCTGAGTACATGCAAACATATTTCGCAAAAAACCCAAAGTACCATGCAATATGGGAGAAAATCTTCAAAAAGTTATTATAAATATTTCGTTATGTGTATGTAGCGATTATCAATTCCTTTTTATTCAAATTAACCGCAATTCGGTTGAGTTATTTTGAGGCTGTAGGTGAGAAAATATTTAATTAATTTTCGAAATTTCGGTTTATGAAAAACATTTACATAAACATAAAGCATCGTAAAGTTATAAAATTATAAATGTTTACAATTGTTTAAAAAATTGTTGTTGGATTACACACAAAAATGAGTTTGCATAATTACAATTCTCAACGTTTAGGGGTTTCATATAAACCATCAAACAAATTTTTAATGAAGTGTAAAAATTTATGATTTTATGTTTTTACGATGCGTAATGACAAGTTGTGAGTCCCCTAGCTATGCTTTCGGATAATTATAACTTATAACTTTATGTGACTAAATGAAACCTCTATTAATTTGATATGATTTTAAGAACAATTTTATTGTAACTTTTTTTTTGTTTGAAATTTTTTTTTCATATTTAATGATGGAAATTTAAAAAAGTAATTTTTTGTTAATTTTCGTTAATTTAAAATTTTTGAATGGAAATCTCTATTTGATATATGAGAATAAAATGTGATATTAGATTAGATATTCATTTATTTTAAAAAATGTATTTATAAAATTCGCAAAAAATCATTATATTTATATAGAAAGAAAATTTAGGTTATGAAAGCTAATAAATCGACTTTAGACTTTGAAAAAACTCCTATTATTAATACTATAATACTATTTTATCTTAAAAAAAAAAATATATAAATCCATACCTCTGTTAATGTTGAAAATTTAAAAATATAATTTTTTATTCATTATTTTTA
>NW_017537301.1:349653-354135 GCF_001853355.1 Bactrocera latifrons
ATTTTTTTTCTTTAATTTTTCAAATAATAAGAGAGTCTCAGTTTCACAATAAGCAACATGCATATTGCTTGCATATATATATGTATACCTATATATTGATATATTCAATATGATTCCATTTACTAGCATGTTATCGTTCACAGAACGGTGTTTACGATCATTAAGAGCAATAACCAACCAATTTATGAATGTTTACCAGCTAATTGCCTCTACGCCTTTATATTTAGTGCATATTTAATAAAATAAAATCGTAAATATATAAAAATATCTACTAAATAAATAAGCAAGCTTATGCACTTGTGTAGCAATAAATTGTTCTGTTATCGAGCAACAGCCACTAAAAATGGATTGTAGAGCGAATAATGTGAAAGAGGGTTAAAACTATGCTTACCTCAAGTGCTGATATGGTTTTTGAGGAGTGTGTTCTATTTCTAGCAATTTGAAAAAAAAAATTCCTCAACTTGAAAGTAAAAGTCATCACTATTTTAACGCACTGACACATTTTATCACCAAGGCTAGTTTGAAGTGCGGTTCGGTGACGTTGTGCCCGACACACCACCCGCTAAAGTGGACGCGGGCGATTTTTGCGCACGCCCTTCAGTAGGCGTATCGAGTTCAGTATTCAGTGCAATAAACTCTCGAGTATACAAAAGCCAAACCATATATAGTGTTTATGTAGGCCAAAAGCGTTTTTGCTTGATATTTAGACATACAAAACGGCAATAAACGTATTGTAACTAAGTACATTTGTACTATAAATAATGGCAGTATAGAYGATAAGCGCATTGCTCTTGTTGTAGTAGTCAGAAGCTGACGTATATGATTCATTAGGGCAACGTGCGATGTGCCGATAATGATATATGTGTATATAATCAAAAACTTAATTAAACATTGATAACTGTTAACATTTTGATTTATTAGCTTGTTGCGATTTTATTAAACTTGTTAGTTGTTTGTATGTGTGTGAGTGTGTGTGAAAGCTGATAAAACCCACGGCATACTTGTTATAGCTTATTGTTTCAATATATACATCACACATCCGTTATTTATTGCCAAGACATGCCTAACATAACTCTGTTAAACACGCTTTGCTGGTTTGTGGGTATGTTCACCCCTTTAACTGCATTTACTTAATGAATACGACCAACAATGCGCACGAGCTGATAAGGAAGCGTGAAAAGCTAATAGCTGATTAAAGTGTTAAAAGTAATAATAAAAACAAAATAGTAATAAAAAAAACACTAAAAAACGGCAACTGTTCCCATTACRGACCATTTGAAATGGTAATAAAATATTTTCAATAAATTATTGCCAACATCGYTCATTGCTTTTACACCTGTATATGTCATATACTCACAAGCATTGACAGCTGTATGTGATTATCTTATCTGGTCAATGCGTTCAAAAAGTGTGCCGTACGTGCGCGACTGATAACGGTTACGTGCATTGTGCTGCACATGGGTACTTAATCGCATCGCGCCCTTTTTGYCACCTGCGTCAGGCAAAATCTACAAAAATGCTGCGGTGCGCGGTAAGCCGCACCTCAAGTGTTAGCTGGCAGTTGAAAGCTCATACACACATATTTATATATATATCTGTATATACATACATACATGTTTAAGAGTATACTAAGTATACGCGCTAAGCTGTTTCTTAAATGTTATTCTTTATCAACATAACGGTTAATATAAGCATTATCTTTTTGCTTGAAATCCCCGTCTTGATTTTCAATTTCCCGAAAACTTTTAATCGCCAGCGGTAGTTGGTAATAACCATTAATAAAAAATATAATTTTTACTAACTGTTTGTTTTTACCAAAAGCTTAATGCCGATTACGCTTGCACAATTTCTCGTTTTGTACTAAAGCACGTGAATAATTTTTCCTGTTTTCAATGCCATGGAAAGAATTGTCGTTGAAGAATTTTACAAACATACATACATACATATATCCACAAATATGCGAAGCTTATCGGCCATATTAGTATGTTTCCGCAAGTCGGGAATGTTATGCGCAAAAACATATGGTCGTAAAATATTCCAATCAGCTAATAAGTGCTTTGTTATTTAAATTGCAATACAATTCGTTTTTTTTTTTTTATTGTAAGAAATCGCTGAATCAGGTTAGGGTTAGGTTAGGTTAGATGGCTGATCAAAGAACTCATGTGGACTGCTATAACTATGTGGTCCTTTGAGAAGCTATATAGTAGAAGAGCTCCTGTGTTCGAACTTATAAATCGGTGAAAAGTGACATTTTTAATATTTTGCGCATACTGGCGTGTGATTTTGCTAATTGACTCACATGCCCCGCACTAAACCCTTATAAACTTTTTTTTATTCAAAAATATTTTAATTCAACTAAAATTCAGCATTTCAAATACATTAATCATTTCCCATTCATTCAAACCTGCCTAAAACTTTTGTTACCTTTTTAGGCGAAATGCAACTCTGCTTATTTTGAATTATCCATATTAATTTTTTTCACTGTTATTTTACAGTATATAACGTTTTATATTTCAAATCCGCTCTTTTAAATGTTTATCTCGTTTTTAATACAAAACACTTGAGTTAATAGCCGCTCATAATTGAACCCACTCGAAATACCTCAATAGCTTAGAAAAAATTTATTAATTAATTGCTGGCAATTTCCGGCAAAATATTATTACTACGCAGTTCTCCAATTGCTTCTTATCAAAATATGCATTTCCGATGGAAAATTGCTGACTAAAGAGMTTTTTATTACAACTAGTTTTCAAAGCTATAAACTACCCATGAACTTACCTTGAATATTGAGTTTAGATTAGTTGCAAATTTCTAACATGTGAACAACAGTCAACTTTCCGAGAAAGGTGGCTTTCCCAAGAGATATTCACGTTCCTGGAAACTGCAATCATAAAAATGTGCCTTAACATACAGAAACCCCTGCGCGTTTTCATGACGAAAATGTTGACTCAATATGATGTCAGTAATAATGAAGATATACTATAAATGTTAAATTTTTCAACTTAACAAAATTTAGCGATTCATTATAGATATTTAGTAGAAAAACTTGATAGAAAAATGACTTCCAGAAACCATAAATAAACATTTGCTGTGCAACTCTCTACCTTGGGTTGTGAGGAGTAAAAAAATTTTCATTTTTTTCTCGTTAGAATACAACATTCTGAGGAAATATATACGAACCTGAAACTTTGTTGMGAAAAAGCAAGCAAATTTGGTAGCCAAACCATAGGGCAGAATAAGTGCAACATTTTTGTGAGAAAAAGAAACGCTCTCTGAAAGTGAATGAAATTTGCTAATGTGACGTCAGCAAAACAGCTGTTGCTGTCAAATGCTTTGAAAGCCGCCAAACGGTAGCTAAAACTGTAGATTTTAAAATGTCAATGAGTTAATGAATAAAATTTCAACTTTCTATTAAGGAATTCTATTAAATCACCAGCAAGAATTTCAATAACTTATCCAATTTGCGCTGCTGATTGGGAATCTCACTCAACAATGGCGGACTTTTGTCGACATTTATTGAGCATTAAGCGTTAAGACGACGGGTGTGCCAATTTCGGGAGAAATTTCGCTGGAAAGCAAGTCAAACATATTTACATCAACAATCTTTGACAAATGCTACCGACTTGACGGCAACAATAAAGCACAACTAAAGCGTGGAATCATAATAAAGGCAAGYAATAAATAAATAATAAAGCTGTGTTAATTGTTTAGCAACTGACAGTCAAAAGGTTAATGGTAGTAGCAATCAGTGGCAAGTGGCAATTGGCAAAATAGCAAACGGCAAGGAGCTACGAGTGCTGTGTGTTTGTCCAAACGACTTCTCATTGCCATTCGATGATCGCAGTCAAGGCCACTATCAATGTCAAGACGCTGAGCATCCCCATAATGGATGGGCCAAGGGACTCAGCGCACAAATTCGACGCCATACTAGGTTGTCGAAGGATACTAGCCTATCATGCTGCATTAATCTGAGYTGTTTGCGTTTGCATGTATGTGTGTGGGAGAGAAATGGTTACAAGGTCAACAATATATAAGGTGCGCGTGTGCACGCGTATGTGTGTGTAAACATTCAGCAGCACAACGATATGTTAGATGTCGCATCGTAAAAACAACAGCAGGAGCTTCAAAATCATAACAGAGAGTGTAGTCAAGGACGAGGATAGCGAGTTGAAGTAGAAAATCGAGAATGACATAAATATTTATAGCAAACAAACTATTGCACACCTAGCAATTGTCAGTTGTTGCGCATTGTCCTCATATCTTTGTGCGTGTGGGGTTGTGTGTATTGGTGTTGCTACAGCGCTACTAAACGGCATTAGCTACGATTATAGCATTTGAAATTGTGTGTAGCCGAAACGGTAGCGTAGAAGCTTTCCTACCAAAGATAGATAAGGAATTTGTTAAACGTGCACGATATTTAAATTTTGGATAACTGTTTATTGATTCGATAAAAACACAAATTCATGAAAATACTTAGCTTCC
>NW_017537301.1:354337-363877 GCF_001853355.1 Bactrocera latifrons
GTGATACAATATAAAATAATCTTACAAATTTAAACAATATTTCTTAAAAGAAATTTAAAAAAAATAAATTTTGATTTAATTTATGTTTTTCAGTCATTTTCCCTCAAATCAGTTTTTTTCGTTATATATTTATTTTATTTTGATTTTAATCAAGATTTTTTTTTAATAACTATACTAAGTACCAAACATTTTTTCTCCTTTCTCGCTCCGAAAATGCCGGTTAAATAATTAAATTCTAATCATAATCCGTATGATTTGTTAACTGTCAGTTTAAATCAATAAGAAATTCAATTCATTGCACTCACTTCAGTAAACTCGAAAGCATTCTTTCCACAAAAAAAGGACGTTCGAGAAAGTTAACGAAAAAACGCGCCGAAAATAAACAAAACAAA
This sequence comes from Bactrocera latifrons, assembly GCF_001853355.1. Taxonomy (NCBI): domain Eukaryota; kingdom Metazoa; phylum Arthropoda; class Insecta; order Diptera; family Tephritidae; genus Bactrocera; species Bactrocera latifrons. The sequence continues at coordinate 354,730 of NW_017537301.1, forward strand.
TGAAAAAAGGCACAAAGCCACATAAACGTCTAAAATTACACGATTTGTATGCTTAGTCTGACTTGAATGAGGGGAAGTAATATGATCTGATTATTGACATGCTTCATAAGCACATCAATTTTATATGAATAATCCTAGCGAGAAAATGTGTTGATGTTCAAGCATATTTTGTTATAGTTTTGGAATGTCAGACATGCATTTGTTGTTATTAAAAATGCTAATAAAATGGGTACATACATATTTTCGGATTTTTTTTATTTCTTTATTTTTTTGTTTTTTGAGGTTTACATTACAGTAACATTAATAATATAGATAATGATTGAATGATGTGCAATATTCGGAGTGCAGTTTTTTTGCATGGAAAATGCATTTATGTGTGTATATTAACCGTAAAGTACTCGGGAATACATGAAATGTACGTAATTATATATGAGAGCTCGAACTGCAATGCTAGTAATCGTTAAAACGTTATGTAATTACTTCAAATTACATTTTGAAGCAATGGTTAAAATGTAATGTAATTACTTATAACTACATTTTTTCAGATATTCAAATATAAGTGAAATYMGAATTGTAATGCTAGTAATGGTTAWGATGTAATATAATTATATCATAATTAATTTTTAACAAAAATTCAAAATAATTAAAGTGCGATATGTCCGGCTAGTAATTGTTAAAAAGTAATTTAATTACTCATAATTAAATTTCCATGGAATGGTTAAAACGAAATGGAATTASTAATAATACATTTTCGAAGGCTTTCAAAATAAGTATCCGATTCGTAATGCTARTATTAGTTAAAATTTATGTAATTACTTATAATTACTTTTTATCCAGATATTCAAAATAAATAAAATCCGATTTTTAGTGCTGGTAATGGTTAAAATGTAATGCAATTGCTCATAATTACATTTTCAAGTATTGGTTAAAACGTAATTAAATTGCTAATCATTACATTTTCCACATAAATAAAATCCAATCTGTAATGCTACTAWTGATTAAAATGTTRTGTAATTACTTATAATTACYTTTTCTCCAGATATGCAAAATAAGGCGTATCTGCTTCTTTAATTGTAAAAATATGTTTATATGAATGTATGTGTACTTAAATATATACGTACATACGTATGTCTATATTTACATACACATATTAAGCCGCTGTATCACCTATGACATAAATCACTCTGACGGCATTTGCAATTTACGATGGACTGATACCGGCTAAAAGCCAAAAATATCAGAAATATACGGCATCTGATTATGACCGAAAATATCCGTACAAAGCGGCATATTGCCGTGGGAACAGCAACATGTTTCCATTTTTCATCTACTTAACACATCTTTGAGAAGCCAAATGCGCCCTCAACGACGTTACGCCGCAAGCAAAAATTGGAAAAAACGAAAAATCGAGTTTTTGCAGTTAATAAAAAGTCAAACAATTCATCAGCGCTAGCTAATCCAAGCTTGAAGCCGGTATATGCAAAGCGATTTACATATGTATGCATATGCTACATATATATAAAGATTTGCCAAACCTCACATTTTTTGCACATATGTACATATATGATAATGTTATATATATCTATATACTTACTCGTATAAAACATTTGGATAGCCGTGCATATGTATACATATACATTAGTATATTTTACATGCATACGCGTATATGTCGGTTTGTGCTCGTCCAGCTAGCCATCCAGTCTTTAAGTCAAAAAATAATCAACAAAAACGCAAACGCTTGGTCGTCCGCTTGATGGTTATTGATACTTTATGCTGAGATACTTTAGTATTTATTGTTTTATTGCTTTACTATGGGCTTTCAAGACTTTTATTAATCAATTTGATACTTCGCTTTATGATATTTCGCATACAAATTTGCCTACAAGCGAAGACGTCTTGGCGCATCATTTGTCAAATTGTTTCTGTTTGCCAACAACAACAGCCCGTTTTTTGGTTTTGGCTTTTATTGTGAGCCGTCATTCGTGCGGCGCCTATCACATTACAAATGCGAGTAGGTTAAGTATCATCACACACATATGTCCATACATATGCATGTGTGTGTATAAATATGTGCGCAGGTTAAGCGTTCGCGCCGCGGCATTCCTGCAAATCATTCCCGTGAGTTTGTCGGCGTTAAACGCCAACACAGCAACGAGCAAATAAGCGACCAATAACTCAACGTGGTGAATCGTAATCACACCTCATAAAGTTGAGAAATTTTGACGACCGCTGACAAGGTTGTACGCTGACCACAGTTGCCTCAGGTTGGTAGGTGGTTTATGATGTTCAGCGTTTAACGCCTGAGCAATGAATTGATGCGGGTTTCTTTCTGGCAATGTAAAGCTGAAATTTCCTTTTCACATCTATTTGTTAACCCTTTTTTTCTTCATTCGTTTAATGACTTGGCATTCAATTAATGACGTTTAAACGTGTTATCTGTGGCAACATTGCCACTACCACGCACAGCAAGCTCACATTAAAGCTGCATAAAAATTTCATATGAATTCTCTTTTGAGCCACAGTATTATCTGATAATTCGATTAGTGATTATCAGCTGTTTTTATACACCTAACCTCACATATTTCCCAGTAAGCCCCCAAAGTTACTGTGTTACCTGTATAAGCTTCTCTTTTCTACCGCATAGCCGGGCATTTCATTTGTGATCTCTTCTTATTACAATCAATTTACATATCTACTATACACATGTACACATGTTCTATATGTATGTGTGTGTGTGCGTGTGGTATGCGTTAAAATTTATGCCCGTCTGAGTCAATCGAAAGGGTATAAGTACAAATTTTTGTCCACACATACTTAAGATAAGCTAATCCTTCCATTAGTCTTTGTCACATTAAATACAACAACAAGCAAAACACGGCCAAAAACACAGGCTACCAGCCAGCAACAACAACAACGAACCCAACAACAGCAACAGCGGCAGCAGTCATAAAACGCAGAGTATATTTCAAAATAAGAGAGCTCGCTCCACAGCGCCCGGACGGTTCCATGGGCATGCTTTTTTGTATTTTTTTGGGGGTAACAGAAACTCGCGCATTCACCTCGCTCAGATCTAGAAATCTTCATACAATTAATAATCGTAATAAACTTTAAAAGCCATCTTCAACCGCAATCAAAATATTCGTATATGTTAGCACAAACAAAGCGGGTCCCACGGAGGAAACAACAACAGCAACAAATAATAAAACAGGATCGAAGCCAATAAGCGAACAAGGGGCATAACCAAAACACAACAACAAACAATCTGTAATAATGAAACCAAAAAAATATATATAAAGACGGACAGAGCGACCTGACAGTCGGACAAATAGACATTTATTTGTAACAAGATGACACACAGTAGACCACTTTTAGCGTTATTATCCCCATTTATAAGCGCGCGTGTATGTATGCATATGTGGAATGCAGGAAGGTTTACACGCTGCGCCTCAATGAAAGATTCCTTTATACAGAAGGTGTATTTGTATGCACTTGTATGTGTGTGTGCCTGTTCGGGCTGGGAACGTGTCACTTTGACTTACAATTTGAGCGGGTAATACGTCAACGCGTGACATTTCGGCTTGGTCAATACCTACATATGTATGTGGGCTTTTGTTTTATGAGAAACAAAAATTATAATTCTTTGAGGCACTCAATGAACAACTAGGCATTTACGTATGATAATACAATTTCWAATAGTTTTTAATACCTTTCAAAGCGACAGCTAATTAATCAACAAGTAAAAAGCGGAAAGCTGGCAAAGCTTAAAAATAATGCGAAAGCCCTGGTAATGAGATTGTAAGCGATAGGAGATTTTTTTTAGTGTGAAACAATTTATTACAAAGTTTTGTGATTTTTCGTGAGATCGTTGCTGAATATTTTGCGGAAAATTTTAAATTTCGAATAAAAATTTATTCGTAAGACAATGTAAATCTCAAAATTAAAAAAAAGATAAAATTAAAAAATTCAAGAAAAAATTCGACCATCGAGCTAATATTATACATACATCCTTAACAAATGAATTTCTTATAGCATGAAATGGTAATAAAAGATATTTGACTTTGTCTTGACTTTGAAAAATWAGTTTATATGCCAGCTACCTAATATGTTCCAAGATTGTAGTGTTCCTTTGGACAATAATTTATAATACATTTCTCTAAAAGATTTTTCATATAAAGAAGTAGTCCATACACGGACTTGATTTTGATTGATCTACTTGTATGCAGCTGGACCCTATAGTGGGCCGATTTCAGCGGTTCCAACAAATATACAGTTTTCGAAGAGAAAAGGACGTATGCAAAATTTCATAACGATATCTCAAAAACTAAGGAACTATTTTACTAGGTTAAACTCGTATCTAAACGAGTATGCTTACTTAACATTAGAATGTATACCTAATTTATAAGTATATAATATATGATTTATAGGGTCTTCGATTTTTCGTTCTAGGTTTTATAAACTTAGTGACAAACTATAAAGTACATAGTTCACGGTAGAAATATTTGTACCATAACCTCAAAAATCAATTTTAACATATTTTTACACTAAAGCATATCTACAGTTCGTACGAGTATACATATACATATTTCTTTAGAACATAACAGCACAATCCTCATAAATCGCGTTCCTTTATTAAAAACTTTTCAAAAATTCCTCACAAAAATAATAAACTCAGCTGCACCGCTTTCTTCTCACAATAGTTTTTTTGCCAGCTTAATTGAAAACGTTATGAAAATAAATAAATTTCAGGGGCAAAATCAATCCAATAAAATTCAATATCAATGTCATTCAACAGCTTGCTGTTGAGCTAATTTGCCGCCAGGCATGCAAATTCAATTAATTATTTCGCGAGAAGAGGAAAAACTGTCAAAACAATAAACATTCAATCCTCATGCGGTGAATACTCTATCTAACTGTCTATCAATGGAGGTTATTAGGCACACACACACATACGTATATACATACAAAACTGCGGCGAAGTAAACATTTGGTTTATGATCGACAGTAATGCTGCTGCAGAACGCAAGTGATGGGGCCACATTATGTGGCACAATTGACAAGCGTAGATAAACGATCAAACGTGGTTGGTAAAAGAATGATCCACAAAGCTTTTAATGCACGATCGCTGGCGATTTAATTGCATACCTCTACCCCATTGCTTACACACATACAAATATACATGAATACGAGTATRCGTACAGGTTACTTCATCTCCTTCCCTATGAGTCATGCAAACTAAACCCTGGCTGCGACTGCGTCATGGCCTCAAATATACCGCAATATACCGCCGTTTGTCTGAGTATGTACGTTTGTTTATGTGGCGGTTAATAGCAGTTTGTATAAATAAATAAATTTTAGCGCAATAAAGCTAAGTTGATTTTCACTATGAAGAGTAAATAAATACAATCACGTTCATTTATGTGGAAAATTGTCAGCGAAAATTCGGTTTGGAAGCGTGCAAGGGGGGTTTGTGGCGTTAACAGTAAACCTTAAAGGTGATCTCATTAAGCTAATTTCGTAAGATCCTCTCAGTTATGTCTATAAGTTAAGTAAAGTGTGCGATCATCTAAATATTAATGTGCAAATTAGCTAACTGCAGCGAAATAGTTATTAGGTGAATATTAAATAATAAACAAAGGATATTTTTTAAATAAACTTTGAAATTGGCTGTTGTGGTGGTTTCCAGAAGTTTTTTTTTTTTTAATATATATACATACATACATAGCGTCACCTGAAATGCAAAATAACGTAACAACATTTAGGAAATTTACAGTGGCATGAATGAAACACTATAAAACTGTAAGTTAAAAATATTATTTAATGAAAAAAATAAATATTATACCTACAATTATTAAATACCTTTAAATATATTTTTGTTTGTGAAATCAGATTTTTTGTTTATTATCTTTGCATTACGGAATTTCTTTATGTAACTTATAAATTTCAAAAAGAATTTTTTGAAGAAAATGTTTATAAAAAAATTATTTTCGCATTGCTTTAGTAAAAATATCGCTTATTAAAATATTTTTTATTTCACGAAAAGTTTTTGATAAAAACAATATTATATGAAAAGAAATACTCTTGATTTATATTTTTGCTTATGAAATCAGATTTTCTATTTAAAATCTTTGGATTATGGAGCTCCTTTATGTAACTTATAAAATATCAAAAAGATTTTTCAAGAGAATTTGTATTAAAAAAATTATTTTCGCATTGCTTTAGTGAAAATATCGATTATTTATAAAAAATAAATATTAAAAAGTTATAAAAAAATATATATTTTTCAATTTAAAATTTAACTTGCTAAAGAAATGAAATAATCTGCATGAAATATTTGCAGTTTACAATTTTTTTTTAATTTTCGATATGTTCTGACAGTCTGTTAAAATATCAAATTGCCTTAGGTTTTGAAGAGAATTTTAAAAAAATTAAATAAAAATTTATTTTAAAAAGTTTTTAAAACAAAAAAAAACATATTTTTTATATATTGTAAGCAATCTCATATTATTAGATTTTTCATTTAGTTTGCTGTTAAATAGTGTTATAAATTTTTATTAATTTTGTAATTTTTTTATTTTGTTATTTTTCCTAATAACTGCGTTTAGCAAATCAGCGTGAAAATATTTTTTAGTTTTAGAAATTGTCATTCATTCGTTGCATAAAATGTCGAYTTTCGCCAAGGTTGTTAACCTTAAAATCCTTAAAAATTTAACTACTGCCATTCAAAATTTTTTTTTTTGCAAGAAATTACTTCCGTATTTACCCAACAAATTAGCACACCTGTTCAATGACGCTTCGCATCCGCCCTGACTGCTTTGCTGACACAGGACATGAAAACTCGGTGGCATTACACAAAAGCAGTAACAGCCAAGCATTAAGGCAAAATAACCAAAATTAATTTGCTCACCACCACCAAAGACAAAAAAAAAAAAGAAACAACCACAAAAATACAAATAAAAACGAAAAAAAAAAACAAAAAACACTTAATTCTTGAACACGAGCGGTTTACTTCCAAGTCAAGCAGGCACATCATTTATACTCTTTCAAWTTGTCGCTGCTACAAAAAAGAATAAAATTAAAAAGCAAAAAGGGCTAAAGCTATTAAATTACTTCAAGACAACTTAGCGCCCTGTAGTAATAATTTTTTCAACTACAAATCATGCCCGTCAAGAATTTCACTCGCATACATTTACATATATACCATAAGTGCCCCATGTATAAACGTAGATGTAAGTGTGTGTGAGTGCGTATGTGGAAAGATTACGGTTGCGCACGCGCAACGTTGACTGTTATGCTTTTGTTTTTGTTATGCTTTTGTTATCCCTCATTATGGTTCAACGGTAACTCATGTTAAGTATGTAAACGGATACGTCGTTATATTTGTCAAATGCAATAACAACAACCACATACATAAATGTATAAAGGTGGATATTGCTACATAATTCCGGTTGTTTCGTTGATCCCCAGCACAATTTAAAGTTTTAAAAGCACACACACGCGCTCGATTGTACACACTACCACTGATGCACTTGTCCCTCTCAACTTTTGGCAATAACTGCGCACTTTGYTGTACTCAAGTGTGGCAAGTTAGCCAGCTGAGGCAAGGGCGCTACGTAATCAAATACCGCATATCCTATGCAAGTATATATGTACATATATTATTGGGTTACGGAGCTTGGCTGCAATCGCTCATAACGTGTGATTTTCGCAGTGATTTTTATCGAAAACGGATGCGAAATCTTACAACTGAGGAAGTAGATAATTTCAAGCTCAGCTAAACGGGCAGAAGATACGACATTTTAGGGTTGAGTGTATTGGGTGATGAGTAATGGACACTGCTGTAATATTTTTGTGTGTCATTTATGCTTTAGTGTGTGATTTTTGTATGTACATATATACATATATTTGGGAGCATATATGAAGGCGTCTGCTGGAAACGTTGGCAAAACAAATAATAAATAAATAAATAAATACATACATATATCTATCATGAAATGTATAGAAGCGCTATAAACAAACATATACTTTCCTATACATATATGTATGTACATATTTAAAAATCCTATTTCTGTCACTCTATCACTCAAACAAACGCTTTCAATCAAATTTAAACCACCTCGCAGACCTCTGCATATAAAATAAAAATATTCTTTTTTAGCAACTACAATATGCAAAAATTTTTAATTTTAATTTTCCATATATTTTTTGTTGCCTAGCAGCATGCCTCATCATTATCTTAAGCAGTAAAAGATTTTCAACAAAATAATAGCTACTCATAGAATGGCAATTAGCTACGCGCAAAGAAATTAAAAACTTTGTAGTGTGCCACACCTTATTTGTACATACATACAATATACACTTACAGTTCTCACCATCATATACGTATACACACTAACATATATGCTTACATACATATGTACACTATATTTAATGTGTTTTCGAAAATGGCGTTCAAGTGGACTTACAAGTGTTCCAATCAAAGCGCCAACAACAAATGTCAGTGTGTGTGGCCCCATTTAAGTATAGATGCCGAGGGCTTCTCCTGTCTCTTCTCTTTCAACATRCTCAAGTAGTGCAGGAGTTTAATGCAAGTATTACCTATATGGCCGCTGATTTTCTCCTATAAACATGCTCATAGCCATTGTGGCTGCATTATATTTATATACATATGTATGTAAATATRTAATGCTTGCTTTTGTATTTAGTAATATACTTTTAAGTATTCATAGAAATTTTAGGAAATACGTAATCCCTTGTAAAAATATGATAACATTATTGGTTTTTTATAAGAAGTATTGAATGTTTGGTTCAATCGGAATATAAAAGGAGAGGCATAAAAATAAAAGTGTTTTTCAAAATCTGTCGATTTATAAAAAACTAAGTTTTCATTATTATTTTTTTTTTCAGGAACGATTTAGAAGGAAATATAATTGATTAAAATATTTTATTTATGATTTTTAATTTCATTTGCAGTAACTTGCTTTTAAAGTAATTTTACTTCTGCAAAATGTTTTGAATATTCCATAATATTTCAGAATTTTTCCTTTATTACAATATTAATAATTTTGTTATTTTTGATTTATAATTTTTGACTTTAATTGTTTTAACTTAATATTAAAATTTTTTTTGTTTTTCTTTTTTTTACTGTTAT
>NW_017537301.1:364192-377838 GCF_001853355.1 Bactrocera latifrons
AAAATTGAAATAAATTAAAAAAAGTATTAACAAATTGTTATTTATAACTAGATCTTAAAGTTGAAATTTTTTGTTTCGTGTTTAATAACTTTTTTAATATGTTTCGAAAAATAATACAAGAAAATCTAAAATATTTCATCACCTAAAATGCAAAATAACATTCATGATATTGAAAAATTCTTATATTGAAAAAAAGCTGAGTTTTGGTTATAAAATGATCATATATTGGTTATATCTGGCAGCGGCAGCCGAAAATTTCGATTTTTTTGCTGGAATGTTATTTTGTGTTTTACTTGACGATATACAATATCAATAATTTTCTTGTAATTGTTTTATTGATGCCGAAATAAAAAAAAAAAAAATATTTTCAACAGAAATATTTCAATAATTTCCATATATTATACTTAGGGGACTCACAACTTGTCATAAGGCATCGTAAGTTCATAAAGACATGARTTTTTACATTTGTTTACAAAAAATTGTCTTTGGATTACATACAAAAAATAATTTACGCAATTGCAAGTGTTAGAATTTATGATTTTACGGTGCGTTTTGAGATGTTGTGAGTCAGTCCTCTAGCTATATTTTCGGTTCGTTATAACTTATAACTTTATGAGAATATATAAAACCGCTAACTATGTACGGTTGAAATGTGAAAATTAGAAAACTTGAAATGAAAGAAATAAAAGTGTAAAAAGTTAAACAAAAAATCAAGAATAAATATAAAGATGCATACGAAAGAACTGCCTTAAAAGCCGTTTATTTTTAGCGCTTTACCAACAACCATTATTATTATTACTTTACTTACACATACAAACATACTTACATTTTACAATTTGGCAAGCGCGACACAAATATTTAAGTTTATTTGTAGACACATCAAAAGCACATCACTTTAATCACATTTACATTATATTTACAATGAAGTTGCGCGACTAATGATGATGACCAGCGCCAACAGCGAATAATAATAGTGTGTCAGCTAAGGCGCATGTGCCGCGCGCCACATATATGTATAAACACACACACATACATATATATATATATTCGTACAATATATGTGAATACACTGGAACACAATGTTGCTGTGATTAAACTTAATGAGCCTCGAAATGCAGCAAAAACTACAAATTCACAAACTCTAYACACATACAAACAGATATGGAGATATTTTTTGTTTAATTCACCTTTGTAAGGCTCGCTCAAGAACATTAATTGTCCGTGTATATTAATTATACAAATGAAAGAAAGAAAACACTTAAAAAAAATACTGCAAACGATGCCTGTCTCAGCTGACAGGCGTGTGCTGCACACGCACAGCTAAAAATGAATGTGTGTCGTGTGTGTGTTTGTGCAAGTGCAGTGGTGTCATTAGTTGCAACGCAAATCGACACGATTTAAATCAATTAAATGGTAAAAAATTTACAAACTTACACGCCTGCGCGCTGTCAAGTCGCATTATGTTCGTAATTAAAATGTGATCAAGCTCCTGCTGACTGGGCGCACAGGCTGCGGCTGTTGCATGAACGCGAGGTGCAAGCGCAGTCGCCACCTTCGCAGGCACAACTGCATAAATGTACATACATATGTAAATGTCCACAAGCATTTGTAAGCGTTATGCGCCGATATTAACCAAAGCTCCATGCTTCACACACATAATATGGATGTATGTATTTCTTGCATTTGTATATGTTTATTAGCCGATGTGCTTTTGTTTGTTTGGGAGCTTGCCACAAACTTTATAGCGTATTATTGCTCACTTGAAAGCTAAAAAAAAACCCAAAAACAGAAAATAAACACAACAAAAGTCGCAACATTAAAGCTAAGTAGGCTCCATAAGCTGTCAAAATAAATTGATTTCGAAGTGTTGAAAATTTGTTGTTGTTTATATATGCATGTAAACACATGAAAGAAGGCGCGCAAAAGTAGAAAAACACCACAGGAATTCTTTTGAGATAAGCAACTGTCAATACATGCTAGTAAATTCACAAGAAAGCACATATACTAGATACAGTGTCGGACAAAGAAATAAGAATAGCACCAAAAGCTTGATATTGGATTAAGTATTAAATTTTTTTTTTGTAATTCCGAAAATCTAAATAAAAAAATTTAAAATTTTGATTTCTTTATAAACAAATTTTAAAATTAAAAAAAAAAAAAATGGAAAATCTAAAATGAATTTTTAAATCCAAAAATCGCCTAAAAATATAAATGTTGAACATAAATACCAGCTTGGAAAATCTTAATCCCAACTTATAATTAAATATTAARAAAATTTTTTTTTTGAAATTAAATTAATTCGTATTCGCGATCTCTTGTTCTACCATTTTGGTAATCCTTGTTTTTAATAAGATTTCAACAATGATTAGCACTTTGAGACTTATTTACATTTATTTATTTTTTCTGTTAAATATAAATTTACTGTCATTTTAATTACATTTTAATCCAACTACTGAGCTGAAAATTTTTATTTTATACCATTTTTAAAATTAAAAAATATTTTTTATGTTTACTATTTTAAAAATTTAAATAATATTTTTATTCTTAATTTAAAAATATTTTTAACATTATTATTAAATACACATATTTTTTAAATTTTAACTATAATTAGCGGATTAAAAATTTAAATTTTCAATATTTTATTCACATTTTGGGATTTTAAATTTAAAATATAAATCAAACTTTAATTTATAAACTAAAAAAATTTAATTAAAAAATCCATAACTCTGAAACAGCCTTCAGGCCGCTAGAAAGCTTTTCAAAGCTGAGCTGCAAAATTATCTTAAAATTTTTTTAGTTTTAAATAATACAGAAATTGTTTAAAATTTTAATACAATTTCTAACTAATAAAATTAACAAAAACATTTATAATTTTAAATATAAAAATATGAATGTGTCTAAAAAATGTTAAGCAATAATTTTAGTTTTTAACAACAAGCAAAGAAAAATTGAACTCTTTGCCGCGCTGCATGCTGCACTTGTACCGCAACATGCACACACACACATACAAAAGCATAGTTATGCACATGCAGTATGTTAATTTCAAAGTACATAAATACAACTCTGCATGAATATTTTATACACACATACCGTTGTTTAATTGAGGTGAAATGTTTATCTTACTCACCCGTCGGCATTTCTCATGCCACCAAAGCATTTGTATACAAATAATCACCTTTCTATGCGTGTACATATACTATAGATATGTGTTTGTGTATGAGTAAGCAACTTGCCGAATATTTAGTGTGGAGTAATGAAACGTTAGAACAAAAACAAAAAGAACCAAAACCAAAGTAGGCAAAAAGGCAAATGCTGAACGAGAGGCGAGAGGCGAGAGCCTGCCAAATGCCAAGAGTATGAGAATAGTAATTGGCAAATATTTGATTAGGGAATCGTAATGATCCTCATCATCGAACGGAGCGACACAGCTTGGTTTTGTTGCCTGCATCGCCGTTGATAAGCTATGAATGGTTAGAACAAATTCCTCAGCGAAGAAGTTGAAGAACTCCAGCCTTTATGTGCATACATTCACATATACACTTGTAAATATGTTTGTTTATGTGCTTGTAATTGTAGAGATTTTCGCCGTACCCATTGCTGTTTGCACTCCAAACAGAAATTAAAAACTGATTGCACTGTACGACGGTGCAATAACAACACGGCCTTTTGCCATGCATCAAACAGCAAACAGCAAACATTTGCATGCCGCTGCCACTGCCGTTCTAAAAGCCGACAACGAAAGACCAATAAGCCAGTAGACCGAGCCGCAAACAATGTGAAAGAGTATTGGCGGCCAGTCGACGGCGTGACCTCTTCAACGGCTAGGCCAGTAAGCGGCCACCAACTTTGGCGGTACACAAGTTACAAATGCACACATGCATATACATACATATACATACATATGTACATATGCGTACTATATGATGCATTTATGCGCTCGCACATACTTAGTTGAACAAATAGAGGAATTCATCAACAAGCAAACGTTAAGACAAAAGCAATTCGATGCATTTGCCACCATGAGCGTCGTCGGGCATTTATCGAAAGAGCAAGCCCCCTGGCTTGAGCCAGAGCCAACCAACAGGTGCTACCATGTATGTATGTGTGTGTGGCTGCTTTTAAATGCGCTTAAACCTTTTGGAGTGGCTTTTGTCAGCAATGTGTTGCATTTATTGATAATATTTTCACTTTGGTCCGCTGATACGCTTTTGCGCTCATTAGCAGTTGACTGACCATCATAATCAACAGCTTGACACACCACATACACACACTCATATACACATGTGTATTTGTGTGTGTCCATCGTATTCATGCCGCATCGCGTTCGAGTGTTTTCGAGGCGCTTTTAAGCATTGCTCGCACGCATGTTGTACGAGGACTTAAGTGCTTGTCGCTGCAGCCGAACAGTTTTGCTGGCTGTAAGCAAGCACTCGTGGTTGCATTTGCATACATTTTTTTTTTTTTGCTTCGAGTGTCAATGCGTCTCCGCACTGTTGTGCCGGCAGCCAGTCGGTACTTGAGTGGTTAAGCCTTTTAATAATGTACATAAATGATCTCTTAAGCGACTGGGCGCTAAACTTATGACAGAAATAATAATAACAACGCAGGCTGTGATGCAGTTGCGCATAACTCGTTAATGTTTGGAAGATGTGCATATACATATGCATAGAGTAGTATAGTGTAGCTATTGGTCTAGCTATTTGCACTTCAACTGGCGGTTGATTACGCTAAAGTAAATGAATTAAAAATGAGTAAAAATTCAAAAAATTGCCAATATTTCACAATTTAACTTGGGTGTTTGTCGATTTTTCGCCAGTTTAACAAATAATTGGAAGCAATCTTTTTTAGCAAAAAAAATATGTTTGCAGAAAATAAAAAATAAAAGTTTAGGAAAATGTATTAGCGATTTTGATTTTAAATTAGGAAATTTTTAACATTTGTAAGCTGGCAAAATTTTATTATTATTTTTTTTTTTTTTGTGATATCAAAATAATTTTACAATTCGTTAGAATTATTGAAAATTTAAGTTTTTTCAATATTTTTGGGACAATATTGTATGTTGTAAGAACGCAAAAAGATTTTTTAGACTATAAATAACATTGCAAATATCTAAAATATACATTTTATTTATGGAATCGTTTTCACTTTTTTTAATAAATATATTTAACTCAAATTTCAACATCTCAAAAAAACTAAACAAATCAAGCATGTTAGAAATGAAGCATATCAAATAATATAACTATTGGTGAAACTGATTATAAAATTATAACTGATTTTGTGATAGAAAAAAAAGTATAAAATAATATAAATTATACTTATTGCATTACAAGTAATAATAATTGCATAAAAATAAAACCAGTAAAATTCTTTGTTTTACAGAAACTTACTGCTCGGNAATTATACATTAAAATTAAAATATATGTGTATTATTTATAATGATTTAAAATTTTAGTATATTGAAATATTTTTGAAACATAATAATATATGATATTCGTAAATTTTTTATATTTCCTGGATCAATGCAATTAAACATATAAACCATTTGAAAAGTATGTAAATTGAGTAAGCAAATAAAAATGTTTATTAAAAATCGTATGCTATATTTTTACATTGAAAATATTTTTTTCAGCAAAATTTMCTTTTTTATAAAAAAAACTACTCTTAAATAATTCCTCGATAAAATATTCCTATTATATCAATATTTATTTTTAGCAAAATATTAATTATTTTCAATAACATTTACGCTACGCGGATTTAATTACAGTTAACCCATTTGGTTTTACGTCCATATTACTAGAACACTGCACTCTTCTCACAGAGAACAATAGACTTAAGCGACAAACTTACAGTGAAATTTGCTTTTTTCTCTATGTGCTACAAGCATAAACTCACACAGAGCATAAAGACAACATCGATTCTCTACACTTTGTATACCATATTAAAACAGCATAAATAACAGCAAATCCGGCACGCCCACAATAAACAGTTGATTTTTAAATTGAATTTTCGAAAATTGCACAAGCGACACAATTAACAAACAATACGCAAGCACTACCATGTGGTGCATGTGTGAGTGTGGCCGTGTCTATTTACGCTCAGCGACTACATAATTCGAGCAAAATAGACACATATACAACGCACACATGCAGTTAGTTGCATGCAAAGCAAATGCGTGAGTGACAGAATTGTTGCGCTGTGAAATCCTTTGGAAAATCAAACCAACAAGGTGCACAAAATCAATTTTACGCTCACTTCCCGCCGCACAGCAAACACCGCAAATGTTGGTCGCGAATTGTTTGCAAACGCACCGCGCACACACACATGTGCATATTTGTCGTGTATGCTAACACAAAACGCCCAACTGGTGGCACACCAACACACACATACAGGCGTACATAGTGTCGCTGCTGCACAGCCGTTGATAATTGATTTTGTGGTCGATTCTCGATGGGCAATTAAAGAAGAAGCTGCTGCTGCAGCTGATTTCGAAAATTCCACAATAGAAGTGGAAATACCTTGAGACATACTAACAACTACAACTACAACAACCTAGCTGTCTGTTTTTCATTTATTTTTCAATTTTAACTGCTGCTGCTTCTTCTTCTCTCAACGTGGCTGGCTTGTAAAATTCCCAACGCTGTAAAATGTTGTACGCGCTGCTGCTATTGGAATGCAAATATAATACTAGAGGAAAAAACTCGAACTTTTCAAATAAAAAAATATTGACTGTTTGCGGCAAAAAGCCTTTGAATCCTTTTTGTACCCTACCCTGGTAAAGAAATAAGACGCAGGCTCACAGGTAAACACACTATTTACCTAATCATTCGTGCCATAAGTGTTGCATTATGCACACAAAAGCATGCATACAAACAGGCAATATATTTATTTATATGTATTTGTGTGTATATGTGTACATTATGGCAATACCTTTAGAGTTACAACTCCTATGATGGACTCGCGCAAGCACCCACCATAATTACAAATTGAAAGGTCTGCCTTGCATACGTACAATCATACATACTTATGCATATATGTACATATACGTAGATATGTAAATATGTAAATATGTACGTGCACTTTATTGATGTCGGCGAAAATCAATATTTGTATTTCGACCTTTCGCAATCGCGCAGAACGAGGCATTCGAGGTTGTGCGTTTAAATAAACACCTTTCAAGCAGCAATGGATCTGCACTCGCWTAACAACAAAATGGGGAAAATTGATTTCTAATACAACTTCTTATATTTCCATTTATTTATTTTGGTCCATTGTTAAAATAATAACAAGAGGCCATGCCTAGGCGGAGGACATGTGCGCATACAACCACGCCATTTGCCTATTTAAATAGCCSTGTTTGTATGTAAATGGTTTGCTGTTTGCACAGCACAACAGGTTCAAAATAAGTTTGGTAAATTCCATTATACTTGTGTATTGTATGCGCAGAACGCGTGCATGKGTGTGTGCGTGCAAGTACAAAAGCACTAATGAAGACAACTGCAACATTGTTGAGTACAATCGCCGTTAAGTATACGCTGTTACTTATGATCGCACTGAAATTGATTTAAATATTATCACATTGGCATATTATACAACACAAATACATACTCATGTTCATACATATATGGTATATTCTTCTTTTATTTGTAAGTTTTCGGCGGTTGCTTTGAGTTTCCGGTGACTTCGTATATTCAATTTGGGCACTGACGCTTAATTAGCAAATTTAGTATTTATTTTTTCTATCAGGGACCGACGCTTAAAGGTTAATAATTGATACCTAATACTATATAAGAAGTCATACCCTGCGCAAAAGCATTTCTTATAGCATAAAATCCATAAAAAGGTCTTTATCTTGCTTTTTATAGCAAAGTTTGTATGGTAGCTATATGCTGTATTAGTTCGAACTGAACAATAAAATCGCCGAATAAGCCTTGTCTTGGACAATAATCCGTGCGGAATTTCGTAAAGCTATCTTGTTAAAAATCCCGTTTCCATATAAGAACTTAATTTTAATCAATCAGTTGGTATGACAGCTATATGCTTTAGTGATGTTATATTGGCAGTGCCGAAAAAAATTCAAGAGGAGAGAAAAAATTGGAATTCGGTAACTCCAAAACTGAATACTTGGTAAACGTTTATTGAAAAAAATTCGGTTGAATACTTAAATAATTTGAGCTTAATRGCTTCACATTGAATTTCATAAATAAAATCCTTATGTTAACATTAGCATTTTTTTTATAAATTTGAAAATCTATAGTTCCTATATTATATCATATATATATTTTTTAAATTTCTGAACAAAATCTTTTGTTAATAATAAATAAAATAAACTGGAAATGTATTTACTATTGCTTTCATTTCAGAATTCCAAAACTTGATTTCCCAAAACATAACCGTATTTTCCACTTCGAAATKTTAGATATAAAATTTTTTATTTTTCCAAAAAAAAAAAAACAATACTTTCCACCAATTTTTATTTTTTACTAATTATTAGATTTTTTCTTAATTGCAGCGCTGCAAAGAAAAACTCAATGTACTCGCTGTTTCTGTGATGAATCAATGGCCGCGCGTGCGTTTGCGCGTTATCGAAAGTTGGGATGAGGATAATGCGCACCACGCCGACTCTTTACACTATGARGGGCGTGCCGTTGATATAACAACATCCGATCGTGATACCAGTAAATATGGCATGTTGGCGCGTTTGGCGGTCGAAGCYGGTTTCGATTGGGTCTACTATGAGAGTCGGGCGCATATACATTGCTCAGTGAAGTCGGGTAAGCATAAGAAATTAAATACATTTGTTATAAAAAATGGTGAAAAAAGTTAAAATATTGTTAAATAATGTGTGCAGTGTGCTTAAAATATAGAAAACACAAACAAAATGCTCCAAAGTGAATAGTTAGTAGGAAAAAGCATGTTTTGGAAAATAATATAGCATATATAAAATATATTTTTTAAATACCATTAGAAAGTAGAAATTTAAGCAATCCTAATGCGTGTAAACCATATTAAAAAAATCTTAAATTCTGACTTGAGATTTTTTAATTAAAAATTTGTGTTTTTGCCCGATATTAGGTCAATATAAARAGAAAAAATAAAAAATTTAAATTGAAGAAAATACAAGTACGTTTGGGACATTTGAAAGTAAGTTTTCGTGAAAGAAATAAATTTTGGCACAAGATAAAAATAMAATTAAACTGGTTTATGTAAATTTTTCACATAAATTTTGAGGTTATGTGAAAAAGATGTTAATGCAAAAATTGTAGAACCTTTAATTGCCCATAACATTACCATAACACTTTTTTCTATAGCACTCATCTTTTACCGGATATAGAGATAAACCAATTTTAATCCATAAAATTTCAACCACGCTACTCTTCTTACTTTTTCCGCCTTTAGATCGCACGTAAATAAATTTTCAGTTAATGTTTGTTATTTTATCTTTCGTTTCCCCTGAACTTTATGCTACCAAAAATTTCTATACTTTTCTATCAAGGCTTCTGTAGTCCATAATTTCAGAATTTCAAAAACTTGATTTGTCCACTTCAAAATGCTGGATATAAAATATTTTTCATAAAAAGAAAAAAAAAACAATATTTTCCGAAAATCCTTTCTCTTTATTCTACATATATCCAAGTACCTTTTATAAGCACATTTATCTGTCTCCTCTGCCAACTACACCCGCTCCTAAGTCCCACGCAAACCCGAATTCCTTCAAACATTCACACACATGCATATACATATGCATACATAAAGGTGTACATGCAGCCGAAAATTGCATTGGCCTACAAAGACAATGAATTAACAAAAGACAGTCTTACGCTGAATACAAATGGCCAAAAAGAAATCAAAAGCGGAAAGCTAAAGACTCAGAAGATAGTGTATTTTTAAGTAGTAGGTGCGTATGCATCCTACTGCTTTGACATGTTTAGGGTTGCGCCTGTCAAATTAAACGAATTGATGATGCGACCTCCGCTGAGTTTCACATGAACGTAACGATGACGACAACAACAGCAACAAAAACAAGAAGCAGACCAAACCAAGCCGAAACCAAAGGCAGCCAACAAAGTATCCACAATATGGCTAAAGAGTAGCAGGAGTAATGGGAAATTTGGTAGGGACGGAAGCTGTGCAACAGCAGCAGTCACACACCGAACAAAACAACAACAACAATMAGAATAACCAGTCTGAATAAGGTAACCGCAATAACAATGCTAGTTTGCGGTGACTATAATGCTTAAGGCAAAACAAAGGTAGATACACACACATACATAYGTGTATTTGTATGTATATATGTATATGCATGCGGATGCGGCGACTTACCGATCTATACATATACACATACTATATATTATATATGTACATACAGACAATACAAATAATCAAACTGATTCGAAATGGAATAAATGCGGTTAATGTGGTAGTCGAACGCGGTGACAGCGACAACTAAAACAAAAACAAAAAARCAATAATATAACAACAAAGAACAACAGTAATATATATTCTGCATTTTTATTGTTGTTATGAACTTCTGAAGCACAGTAAGTGTCAACGACACTGAATTTTTATTTCTTGAAATTGTCAAAAACATGCTACATGCATTTATGTGCGTATGCATATGTTTATGTACACATTAGTAGTTAAGTGTGGCTTTAAAAATCTATCACTGCAGTGAAATCGAAAAATATCTTTCAAAATACCCACAAACACACATGCAAATCGGCCAACTGGCGATAGTCAAATCGCTGGGGCGCCTTTTTATTGTCCACGCACCCGTAGGTTGACCCGGAAAAAGGTATCAATACTGGTTTACCGACAGTCGACAGCCGACAAGTCAAATTTCGAATTGGCCAACACAAAAGCCGCTGTCCAAAAGCTACTCACAAGCACACGCTGCTGCATAGCGGTGCATCACACACATGCATATGCAACGAAAATGTATGTAGAAAGCAGAAAAGCAGCCCTGCTATACGCGCGTTCCTATACACCACACATACAAACAAGCGCGCAAGCGCAACGAGGCGCTCATTCTAACCAACCAAATCACGTTAACAATTAATTTTCGAAAAGTGCTTTAACTGTCGAATATAAAGCCAGAATATGGCCAACAAGCGCAAGCAAAAACAACATATGTGCATGTGTATGTGCATGGCGGCAAGCAAACAATCAAAACCCGCGCCTGTTTTAATATCAACGAGTGTGAAGAGCCGAACAAAGCCAACACCAATGGGCCGTACGCAGCCGAACCGGACCGGAGTAGACCAGACCGGACTGACAATGGCACGGTACATGTGTGTGTGTGTGTGTCTTTAGAGACAAAGAGAGAAAAGTGAATGCCTACTAACTGGATAAAAGCGCCGCGCGGCATGTCTTCGTCAGTTGTGTTGTAGATAAATACATACATTTGTGGGTATATTGGGGTTTACATTGTACTCGTATAAATATGTACATATGTATGCGAATTATACACATTTTGGATGTAATATATTTGTGAGGGCACTTAAGTGAACTTGGCGATGCTATTCTTTTTTACTGCTTAACTTCACAAGCGTACACATTTACATATATTGATGCCTGGCGTTTGGTTAATGCATGTATATATTTATACTTTAAAAAAACCAAAACCAACCAAACCCTCGCAAACTTTTTCAAATATTTTTCGGATCTTTATTGCGTAAAAATCGCCAGAAAATTTAAAGCGAGTCGGAAAAATTCTCCTTAAGCAAAAAAAAATATCGGAAAACACTCGCATTCATTTTCATCTGTTTTGTTATTTTAAAAATTCTTTTCATAAAAATCGACCTTTTCAATGTAAATACAGTTTTTGGAATAAAAAAAGAAACATTGTAAAAATATTTGATTTTTAGTTTGTTAATGTAAAAATTTATATAGTATGGACCGATTCTCGCTACCATTTTCCAAACCACTGAAATATTGATTTATAAAAGACCGTCAAAAATATTGATGCTTAATGGAAAATGTTTCCTTGAGCAACCAACATTTCAAAAAGACTGGCATGAAATTTAACTTTTTTCTTTTGGAAAAATTTGTATAAAAGCAATATTTTCGAATTAAAATTTTTTGAAAACTTCGAATTTCGTAAAAATTTTTTGGGGGGAATAAAATTTGCAATAAAAAATTTATTGATACAAATTATAATAATAATTCGGTAATTTATTAAAAGAAAAACCCATGCTATATTTACTTAGACGGGTATGGATGTAATGGGTAAGCGCTACAAGTTCTATTATTTAAAATTAATTTTGAATAAAAGTGCGTTTTCGTAATCATTTTCTACGTAAAATAAGCATAACAATTATGTTGTGGATCAATTTTCTAAAAAAAAAACTGCTCAGCCTTCGCAACTGTCACCTTAAAAATACTGTTATAAACTTGTGTGTTTTAAAACATTCAAAAATTTTGAAAAATTTTTTTCCAAAAAATGGTATGGTATAAATTTTTATGTTTTAAAATTTTGGAAAAATTTGTTTTTCGAAATTTTAAAACACACAAATTTCTAACATATATATTATATTCCCCACTCTACTAATAAATTTTTACAAGCCGCTTAAAAAGTCAACACACAAAAAATAAAAATTAAATTCCACAGCTCCTTAAATGGTATATGTATGTACATATGTGAATGCATGTGTATGTATGAAATTATAAGCCATATATAACATTAGCCATCGGCCAACCACAAAAGAACCAAATATTTTGACTTTAAATGTCGCCGCACGCAAATGCCGATAACACACTAACAATAAATGCGCTTTAAYGGGATCAAAGTATTGCCGCAGTGGCCCCTCCCGCTGCTCACTAACAGCACCGACATCAAGTRACCAAAAATCCAACATATAGAATGTCCTTGTTGTCGACTGTCAGAGAAATTTATAAGTTATGGCAACCGACACATACATACATACATACACATACGCGCCAATAGCTGATCCTTTCTCAACACTGCTCCTTTTTTGCTTTCTATTGTGATGGTTTATTAATCTAATTGCGTGAGGCCGCTTATAAGCAACACAAAAAACAAGCCGCCGAGGAAAGATTTGAAAAAAAATGCACAATAACAATAAAATKACCTAACAAGGATGAAGGAATAAAATCGAAAATAATTTAGGGCAACAGGATCATCSCTATCAATATGCTTGTACATCAACAAATTTCACAGCACACTCTCACTCCCGCTGCTCGGCCCTTTATGACCAAACACCGCCAAAAACAAGCATGCACACACACATAGTACGTATGCACATGACGGCGTGCAATGTGTGGTCTAATCTTTGTGCGCTCGCCCATTCGGCTAAGTGTGAGCACTGGCATTATCCTCAACTGATCCTGATTGTTGTTATTGTTGTTGTGAATRATTTCGATTTTGCCGCTTGTTTGAGTAACCAAATACCGATATATTCACCATTTACAAATACAATAACAACACGCAATGRCAGACGGATGGCATGAAAGCAGCGCGTTACATTAGTTTGCAATGTGCAACATGAGCCACACGCAATTAGAGTGGCAGAAACGGAGAGGAACTGTGCGATAAGGAGCGTGTAGTGGAGCACTTGCGGTGAAATAATATGCCACACTAAACATATTACCGAGATTGATGGTGCTGATATGTAATGAAACTGAGAATC
>NW_017537301.1:379865-385387 GCF_001853355.1 Bactrocera latifrons
GCAGATTATACTAACAATCACGTTTGACTCACGCGCAACGCATTTTGCAAGTCGAACAAAGCGTTGAAAAATACAATTTTGCAAGTGCAACAAATRGCCGCACACATACATTCATTCACAAGATCACCCACATGCGTTCCTGTRAGTGTATGMTGCGCTTTGACAGCAAAATGCCACTTTGCCAGAGCTAGTTGCAACWACAATAGCGCAGCAAAGGGCCAATACAAAGTAGCGACTTTGATGTTGCGTCAAGCGGCAACTACAATAGCAACAACAGCAACACCATTATTATTAACTAACACCAATTTCGACTATAATGGCGAGGCATGAGCGGCAAGTAGCTACAAGTTGCTGCCACGGCTGCTGCTATATGCTGCATACTTGCCCACAAGCGCGCCACTTTTATGCACACCTATGTATATTTACATATAAAGTATATATGCATACATATATATGTACCTATGTAAATGCTAACAAACATCGGCTGGTCTACAGAAATATATGTATGCGTGTCTGTTGCTTGTTATGACCATTCTCGAATGCTGAATCTGTGTTGCGTACATTTTTCTTCTTTGTTGTAAGTTGTTATTGTTATTGTTGTTGTTTTCTGTTTTGTAATAATTTATCAGTTTAGTCTTACCAGCAGTAAAGATAAAACGCCAGAGACAGAGCACACCACCATGTCCATATGGTATACACCCGGTACATAGCAACAACAACAACAACAACAACAACAACAAAAACGCGCAAAGATAATTTCAGGCATTTTAATGGCTTATTAATTTATGACCTTTCAAACGGCTCTACGCTTCATACTCATACTCGGCTTGTAACTGTGGCTTGAAGCATGCGTTGTCTACTTTTATATGTACATTGTTGTTGTCATTCTTGTAAAATATATGTATGAATGTATATAGGGCGTGTGTACAGGCTCCAAAGTTGTTTCACACACAATCATACTTATAGATTCATATTGGTTGCTATTTATGGTTTTCCGCATTGGCTAACTTGGTCCTGGTTTCGGCCTATTTTTTGTTATTTACAGCAAATATGTTTTCTCAACAACATAGCTTGAAATTTAGTTAACATACCATTTTTAGCATCTTTTAGGCGCAAATCGCTAATTCTTCTAAAATCTGCAACGCAAAGAATTCCGGCACAATATTTCGACTTCAACTAGCTAAGTCTAAATCCAATTAGCAYTTACTATCCATGTTATCTTAAGAAATTTTCTGTTTACTTAAAATAACATCAAATATTGAGCGCTTTCTCTATGAAAGGAAGCAAATCATCTTTACGAAAACTAATCTCGACTTGTCTTACAAACTTTCTTGCCTTTGGATGCTACACACACGTCTATTTATTGCAAGAAATTGGATTAGATGCTGACGGTGCTTAGTTAGTTTGGTAATTCCAAGCCAACACGCACCCAACAATCTGCAAACATACACTTACACTAACAAATATTCAGTAGGATTAACTTATAGGGGCTAGAAAATAGAACGTGAGCTTAGCTGGGATTAGGAAAATTATAATACTACGAGCTGACTCGTGTGACTCGTGGCTGCTTAGCTGCGCACACGAATTGTGGCTAATCCACACGCAGCGTGAAGTAATACGATTTTGAGCAACACCAAGCAATATTAATMATATATGCACTTACAAGCATGCAACTGTACCTACAAATACTAATTTCACCATTTTCTCCATCCCTTGCAGATTCACAGCAGCTACCACACGTGAGCGGTTGCTTTGCGGCCGACAGCAGCGTACTACTCGAGAATGGACAACGCAAAATGTTGCGCGACTTGAATATCGGCGAACGTGTGCTCACTATGGATGCGGCGGGTCAACCCGTCTACAGCGAGGTGATACTCTTCTTGGATCGCAATTTGGAGCAAGTGGAGAATTTTGTGCAGATACATACAGTTGGTGGCGCCACGTTGACTGTGACGCCGGCACATTTAGTATTAGTTTGGCATCCGACCGAACATCGACTGGAGTATATGTTCGCCGATCGTGTGCAGGACAATGATTATGTGCTGGTGCACGATCAATATGGCCGTTTGAGTCCACAGCGGGTGCAGCGTTTGAAGGTAGCGCATCGACCGGGTGTGGTRGCGCCACTCACACGCACCGGTACAATAGTCGTCGATTCGGTGACAGCTTCTTGCTATGCGGTGGTGAATAGCCAAAAGTTGGCACATTGGGGCTTAGCGCCCATGCGTCTGTTGGCRTCTATGCGTGCGTGGCTTCCCGACAGCAATGATGTAACGTCGGTGCAAGCGAAGAGTGTCGCTGGCAATTCGACAGTGTCTGCGACGACGCGAACGAAGGGTATACATTGGTATGCGCGATTTTTGTATGCCATTAAGGATATGGTGTTGCCGAAGGAGTGGCGTTACCAATGACCTGGTGGACGCTTAGCTTAAACTGTTGGTTATATGTAAGATGTGATGGAAAGGTTTCGATGACATTTAGGCCTAACGGCTGCTTCGTCCACTCGCGAAGTGTCGTCGTTATATTAAAAATTAACACTTATTAAGTACTTTATTGGAAAAATTGTTGACCCCACATGCTTATTAAATAGTTTATTGATTAATTAGCTGATAAGTAGGAAATCTTTTAATTATTTTATTTAAACAACCAAGTAACTAATGTGTGAAAGGATTGCAGTGTTATGTCATGCAAAAATAATTAGTTTTTAATTGCAAATTAAACTAACTATTTACTGGTATTTAACTTATTCGTGTATGTATGTGTGTGTGTGTGTGTGYRTRYATATATATATATATATAAATAGCGATTTATAAATTTAGTTTTAAGCAGCCAAAAGAGCAAAGATTCCAATGTTATTGAAAAAAGGTATAATACAATTGAACAATTTCAATAAAAAAATATTTTTTTTTATAAAAAATGTATATCATCATATATTATAAGCTTAAAATATTTATTGTACGCACTACGTCTGCTTGTAAAATATGGAAATTTTATATATGTATATACTCTTCGTGTGTTAATGCAACATTAATTGCATGCAAACGCTTCCAACTAATAAATGCCCAGAAGAACGTAACCTTAATTTGTTTTCTTTTATTTTTCTAAAAGAACGAACCTTCTAACTCACCAGTTGTAGTATAAAATACTCAGATTTCTTTGCACATACAGGTTACTAAAAAATTCGAAAAATATAAGCAATAAAGTTTACTAGGAGCCGCATAATGACAAGTGCTTAGGGACTGAATTTTATTTAATATAATTTATTTGTGAAATTATGTGAAAATTCTTTATTAATATAAATAGTAATTATATTATTTTATTGTTAATGTAAATATGTAACAACGAATTAGTAAATAATTTTTTAAATAATATGTATTATATATTGTATTTATATCATATATGTATGTACATATATTGTGACTATATTCTGATTATAATATATATTTATATATACGAATAAATGAAATATTTATAAATACTTAGAAATACAATCAAAATAAATTCGAAAAAAACTAAAAAATCTATAATTCGCTTTTTACTTTTAACAAAAAAACAGAAAAGGGTCAATCCATTTCTCTACAAAAAACAAACACAGAAACTTAAAATTTAATGGAGAATGTTCATTATCATTCGAAAGAACATTCTTTGGCATTCATTTATATTTTGAAGATAATCTCTATCAAATGTTGGCCGCGGATACGTCTCTGATTCCAATTTTCCATGACTCGTTCGAGCATTTCGACAAGAAACTGGTGAATGACACGAGGGATGTTTTGCTCCAAGGCCTGAATCGAATCCGGATTTTCCGCATAGATTTTAGACTTTGCATGTCCCGTATGTTACGATCTTGGTGGCCAATCCCTCAATAAATCCATTAATTTATGCGATGTGCGTGAAATGGCGCCGTCTTGTTGAAACCATGTTATCGAGATCAAGAGATTTAAGGCATCAAATAGTCGGTTATCTTGGCGGGAGAATGATTAATATTGACGGTTACGTTCTCACAGGCATCATTTTTGAAGATTTTTCTAACACCAAACTGTTTTTTTTTTTTCTGGACGAAATTGCAACTCTCTTCAGGTTGCTCTTCGTCCCAAACGCGGCAACTTTACTTGTTTACGTACCATTGAGTCAGAAATTGTTTTTGGTGGAACTTTTTGGAACTTTTCAAGAGCTCAAGGAAGGAACGGAACGGCTTTAGTTATTGCAGAAGCTTCTTCTATACTTTCAATTTAGGATCTCGATGTACACAAGTTTCTGTGAACGGCGAATCGATTCTCCACGGTCTGCGTTTACACTCTCAGCAATGACCGCCATATTTTCTTTACTGCGTGCTGCGTACTTACATGAGATGGGTACTAGATGGGTGAACAAATGCTGAATTTTCGTAATAAAGTTAAACGATTTGTAAACATTGTTCAGRCTTTAGTTTTTCCATGATAAAATGACAAACAGCACTGCACATAAATAACATGACAGCTACACACGACGCACGCGTGATCTGTCAAAAAAGRCTATTAAGAAAGTACCTCTATTTAGATTACCCGTTAGAAGAAAATTTTGTGGCGSTCTGGCCCGTTGACGTAACAAATGAGGTGCTAGAAATGAAAGTCCAAGGCGTTGTTTTTTTACATTGAATGTGGTGGTTACTTCATGTAAAATAAGATCCTTTGAGGAGATGTGGTGTGTTTTATTAAAGTGTGCCAGTTTTTCCCGGGTGGAGTGGTGTGTATGTATACTGAGGCTACGCGCATTTAACCAGTTGCAAATGTCAAGTTTGGTGATAATTAATCTACTCAAAAAATGCCTCCGAGGCTTGTTGCTCCTTTTCATTGGTATGATTTTCAACGTGGCGGAGGGGATGTTTCGCCTTCTCACTTTAGTCGTGAGCTGCTTGAGTCATATGTAAAAGAATCGTTTCTGGCCACTCCCCAGTGAATGGCGATCAGAGGACTTTCCTCACTTGCGTGAACTTCTACACAAGACTCATCCTCKGCTATAATCGCGTAAGCGGTGCCTACGCCAATTAAAAAGAAGAAAAAAGGCCTCCTTAGATGAGATGATTTCCTCAGTCTCCTCCAATTTCTATTCAGTGAGTGACTTTTTCTAGTCTGGCAATAAAAAATGTGCAATTAAGGCACATACAGGTAGTCAAAGTGGGTCACAACTTGTAAGTCTGACAGCCTTTGAAACCTCCGGTAAAAACAGAACTTTTGYCTTCTTAAAATACCCACTTTTTCGTACTCCTTAGTTCCTGGTTTGTACCAGTGGACCAATTTTGGTTTGCGCATAAACAACGTCAAACGCTGCTATGAAGTCACCTATCGGCTGAGATTGTTATTCGTAGTTGGGAAAAGCGTCACTCATAGCCCCAAAACCTTTCTCATGTCGTGCTTTGAGTTGTCTTCTGTCAGAGCACTTTCAATAAGTTTTACAGGAGATCGTGTACCGCACTTTTACTTTTGATATTAAAACGACTTTCATGACCTACATGGAGTTTAAATATTTCGCTTAGATGTTTA
>NW_017537301.1:385462-397332 GCF_001853355.1 Bactrocera latifrons
TTTTATAAGAATAAATCTCGCGAGTTTATAGTTCCAGCGTTGAAACCCCATTTCCCTACTGGGCTCTAGCACTGGACTAAATTTCAGTCTTGAGCTTACCAAGAGTTAATGATGGCCAGCTACTGTGTAACTGCGAAATCTTTCTGTTCTGGAGCAGAAGGTAGTATACTCACGAAACTACAATGGTAGGATTTCTTACTGTATRTTATCAAATAAAYATTCCTTTATGATAATAATGTGAASCTTGAGGTATCACAACGGACCGCTTTCTACACTGTCCAAGTGAGACTGTTGGCGATTGTGACAGGATGGTCCTAAGCTAAATTAGCCAATTGTACAATCACGGGATATAATTTTTGTTAMCGTTCCCACGATAGTCGGGTTCCACGGACTGCCACTATAACACTAACATAATCTTGATAGGTACTATTTATACCATACTTCAGGGAATAGAAACTTCTGAATGGAATCTGTTTATGTTTAGCTAAGTGCCTTAAACTTACAAGGTAGTAATAATCCAAGAGAAGGCTGTACGTGTAGAAACAGTTGCTGATTTTTTTGAATATTTTCAAATGTTGGTATTGGTCCTGAAAAGCCCTTAATTACTTACCTGTACACACGGTTTCAGAGCAACATATTCTATTTYTTAGTTTGCTTTCTTTGACACACACATACAATGATATTGCAGTGATTCARCCAAAAGCTCTATTTCAAATATTGMMAATCACTACTTGTTTTCCTAAGAAGATCAGCACAAATTTCATTTCTCAGGCTTCACTTGTTTTCTAAATTATTTTGAATTAAAACACAATTTTATTATTATTAACTATTATATATGTACATATTCATTTTTATATATTTGTTTCAATTTGCGCATTTCAATAGTTGATGTTCTACATAAAACTGAAAAGATGTGAAACAATGTATTTACAAAAACAAAACATAACAACTAATATAGATGAAGAATCTTTCGAAAACAATATTTTTACTACTAAATCAAAAGTATAKCATTAATTATTTATATGTATATACGTATGTATTTCATTAAAATTCGTGATCGCTTAAATATAGTTAATAATAACTTTAAAACCTGTATGTGGCACCCTTAATTAGTATCGCTAAAATATGTCTATTTATTCACGTTATTTATAAGTTTATTCACACATTCGGACAACGAATTGCATATTATATTATACTAAAGTATTGAGCCTATAATTAGGCGTTTAAAACGCATTACATATAAATACAATTACACTGAGCCTATAAGTTTTGCAAACCACATATGTATGTATGTATGTATGTTAGTATATAGTTGCCCCAAAAACAGTAGTATTTTTCTTCACATATAGACATACATATGTATGAAGAGCGAGTCCTAACGGGGAACGTGGTATAACGGGAATGTATGGTATTCAATTTCTACAAGTCTTTAAAGTAATGTTTCGTCTAAAAATTTATATGTATATAATAATAAATCACAATTTGAATTATAGTATGTAGAGTAACAATGAGTAATGCCGTGATATATATATCTATCTTTATATGTACATTTACATATATGTATATATAAATATAWTGTATACATGAGTATAGTAGTTTGSCAAATTGCTTGTTGGCAGAAAAGTCATTGTATTTAATCGTTTTCATTTTACTCGTATATATAATATATGTAAAATAAAAAAGCAATTAAACAATATATGGCCTTTCATAGTTGCTTTAGAATTCAATGTTTTTTTATTAATGCCACACGAATTTATTATCAAGTAACGAAAATATATGTAATTTCACAGAGACCGTGCGAGGATTGCTGTTCTAAAAAGGCCAGGTGTGTTAGAGACTAAAGAAGTCGARGACACAAGTGTACGCTGAGTATAGATTTAGTCCAAATAATTCATATATTCATATAGGATTGCAATATAGACAAGTCAAAACGTTAATTTCAGCTGCGACTCATCTAAGTAATTTGTTCAGAGATTGTAGCTTTGCYTTGGAAAATAATATATTTAAATTTATTGAAGGTACCTTGTCAAATAAAAAGGTGTTCCGTAAAAGACTTGAGTTTCATCGAACAGTTTGTATGGTASCTATATCTTACAGTGATGCGATCTGAATAATCTCCTTGTAGATTATAGCATTGCCTTCTACCCCAAATTTTCTATTTTCAAATAAAAAAATTTCTATAYAAGTACTTCATTTTGAKCGATTAATTTGTATGACAGGTACTTGCTGTATTGGTTCGATATCGGCGATTCCGACAACCGTTCCCACAACAATCGAGTCTATATAACAATAACGGACCCGGATTTTTATCCGGCCAAGGACTGTCAACACGCAGAATTCTGTGGAGAAGAAAGGACTTTTTTTGATCCGATATAATCGGTTCCGACAAATAAACAGCTTCTGTGTCGTGTGCTAGATTTTAGATCGAYATATTGTATTTAAGGGTTTCCAACGCCTTTCGTATTAACAATASATAGTTGGAGCAGAAACGAACTTTTTTTTCGAACTATGGATTGTCAATTCGACTGTATTTACCGAAATTATTACTTTTTATTTGGATGACTCAGCCACACGGTCTCCACAGGCGTAAGTATGTTCGAAACTATGGAGCGTGAAACAAAGGAAGCCCATGTGAGATTTCGCTCCAAGCAGTCCAAATAAAAGAACAATAGTATAAATGTAATAGAATAGAAATTCCTAAACTTATAGAAAATTTTCATAAAAGCATGCTCTAAAAGCAGTTATTTTCTAAACTTTTCTTCTATGGTTCATAACATTGACAATAAATATTGCTTAATTGCTTTTTTAATAACAACATTATAATATCAAGCGCCAATTTCACAAGCTCTTGCACAAAGTGATTTTCTCCATTCCAAAGATTAAATGCTATCTAGCAATTAGAACATAATAAATTTGCTGATACAATCTACTAAAATAACCAAATATGTTTATGGCTACACTTTCCGTCGACATAAATATACTCTATATATTATACATATTTAAAGTAGTTAGATATAAACATATTGCATTAAATCAT
Organism: Bactrocera latifrons; assembly: GCF_001853355.1. Classification (NCBI taxonomy): domain Eukaryota; kingdom Metazoa; phylum Arthropoda; class Insecta; order Diptera; family Tephritidae; genus Bactrocera; species Bactrocera latifrons. Next base: position 388,500 of record NW_017537301.1, read on the forward strand.
AGTTATAATTCTCAACTCGATATCGGAAAGTGTAAATCCGTTTCTAATGCCACGTTGGCACAGAATTTATCACAAAAAATAAATTCAATAATAGCATTTAGATTATTAGATTTCAAAAAATCAATAATCACTTAATCTAAGCAATAACTAAATCTGATTCGCTCTTGTGCCAATTTAATGAAGAGTTAATCCGTTGCGTATTACTGCATGCCAATTAGTGCCAATAATTATGTTTGAGTACCGAATATGGTGAGCTCAGTCTTTAGCTTTTTAAAATGCATTATATTAACTTTTGTTACATAATTTTGAAAAAATYATCTAATTTGTTTAATTATTGCCAGTTGACATACTTGGCGTATGAACCACAAATATTTCACATTACATAAGTATACTTAATAACAAGAATCGAATGTAAAAATTTTAGCTTATGAATACACTTTAACATGCTTACATTCAATTTATAACACATTTACTTAATTTTAATATAGTTATTATATACATTATAGTTTATGTAATAAAGACATAGTTACATATTTTATATGGTAAAATCACGAAGAAAAAAAAACAAAAAATTTGTGAATAAATGTTTCAACCTATAAAAATATGCGTACGACGCCAACTAAATGCAGCAATTATGGCAACAAGCAACAATGTTCGGCAGAAAGCCGCACTCTCACACGCCGCACACGTCAATGTATCGCGCGGATATTTATTAGCCGGTGGCGCTTCCTCGCGCATACGACACTCCTCCCCTTTTTCAGCGAATRCTTCACCACACAGCTCATGACATGGCGGACAAATGATCGCGCCGCGATGCAGCCAATCGTTYGCATTGATGCGTATCGAAAGCGTCTGACCGGGRTAGAAGCAAGTGTATGTGTAATTCGCCACTAAAATATGTAGACGCCCGTCGGAACATTCGTATTTGTAGCAWCCCGAACCCCAGTGTTGCCATTCGCGTGTCTGATGRCATGAGCGCTCTTCCCACATAAAGTCACTGTGATCAAAACACTTTGAACCGATACCGTAGCTCTCCAGCGCAAAGTTCTTTTCAGGTTCTAAAAATATAAAAGAAAAATTTAGAATTCTAATTGGTTTGTGAATAATTGGCACACATCTGGCTTACTTGGATTATTCTCGACAAAACGGCAATGCGAACCGCGTACAATTACATTTTTGCTGCGCCATGTAAACTCTTGTATATAGGGACAATGATCGGCCAATGATACCGAACCGCCGTAGTAGCCTTCTTCGCCGCTCTTCACATGATTTATGCTGTCGAAATTCTTTAGAAATACAAAGTGATTTGTGGATCAGAGTTTGTGGAATTACCAGACCATTCAACTTCAATAAAATCTACTTGAATATGTAAATTACCTGATATTTCTTTGGCAACTCGTAATCGTGTCGTATTAAATTGCACAATGCCACTGAATTGCGATCGTCGGTGCATTCTGTTTGTAAGGGATCCTGTTTAACTTTCGAGCAAAATGGGTGAATTGAACGGCCTCTGTAATAGATAGTAATGCGCTTAATTATCAATATTGCAAGTGCTTTCAATTAGATTTGATTTCCCGCCTACCGCAACCAATTATCCCGTTCGTTACTCGTACTATTGTGGGCATAATGGAAAGAATGATGTAAGTGATTTATGCAATTAGTACAGATTATATTAAATCTTATTACTACTAATTTATGCAAATTTCATATGATAGCTCATTATTAACATTTATATACATAGGTATACATTTTCTTTAAATTGGAAAATATAGTTATGGCGATGTCGCCATAGTAAAAGTCAAAACAAATTATAATTATTTTTTTCTCTGTAATTTCGAATGCTTAAAATGCGAATGCTTAAAAAAAACACATGTATACAATATTGAATATTGTTATTAATTTTCAAGTGATTTGAAAATACAGCTTTGGGAACTTGTGCGCTCAAGGCTAGCTTGGCTAAGAGCGCCGTCTTTAAACGCGTTTTTCCCGAAACTGTGTTTTTCAACCGACATTTATGAAATTTTACACAGGTCTTTGACAATTCTAAAAGGCTTGGAAAAAGATGACAACTATTTGAGAAAAAATGTGGCGACTGAAACTTWAATTTTTTTGTTTAAATGGCTGCCAAAAATCCACCTTTCAACTTTTTTTCCATCCAAGTTAAGGTTAAAGTTTTAGCTAAAACAGTTATTTTTATTCCTGCTAACACTATTTAATTTTTGAAATGAAATTGTTGTAAAAAGGTATGTAACCGCTTAAAAAATCCGGAAATTCGGTTTGCTCTCGAAAAAAACTAAAAAAGACTCAATTTAACTATTATTGAAACATCTTTGGAGCAAAAACTGATAATAATTYCATTTCCTTATAGAAAATAATATTAATTCCATTAATATATATTATATGCAGTATATGACAACAAATTTTTCCGGTTGGAAGATTAAGGTTTTGTGAAGTTTTGTTAATTTTTTTTTTTACTGCTGGTCATTGTACGGATAATATCTTCTAATTCAAAGTTATTTTAGGTTTCATCCACAGAAAATGCTTGAATAATTTTTTTCAAATATTTTAGTGATTTCTTTTTAAATTGTTTATTTCGATCGATGTAATACTGCAAAGGCCAACCTTTGGTGGTTTTTATTTACAAATATTTAAWACAATATGAAAATTAGTCGCTATAGGCAATGCTGCCAAAATGTTAGTCAATAAAATACAATAATATGCTATTTTKAATAAATAAAAGTAAAATAAATAAAGCCTTTTAACATATTATTTGAAACGCACCTGCCGTTATTTGCCTGAATCCACTCTTTGCAACTGTTCATAACAAAATTACAACCCAGTCCTTTGCCCCAAGACAAGGATGCTGCCATACTGTAATTGGCACGATACCAGCCGGAGTCTTCCATCAATGCCAGCGTTATACGTGAAAAGACTGGCGATTGTGTATGCGTGCCTGTCATTGCTTCGTTCTGAATATAAAATATAAAAATATAAGCAAAAGCCTGAAAGTATTGTAACAACAAATACAAATTATAACGCTTACCTCTAAAATTCGTTTTTCCCAATGCGTTAAGGATGTGCCTTCACCACCTTGATCTTCCAATTCAGCACCTTCCAGAAGAGGACAATCAAAATGTTTGCGCACTTCGTCCACAACGCGTGGTGTAACCATCATATCGACGACTTTGCGTACATGACCGCCGCGTACCGCCCATTTTTCGCGTACCACCTTTCGTATTGTCTGATTGCTCCACTGATGGATTTGTAGTCTTTCGAACGATAAAAGTACATAGAGAATATATTTTAGTATATTTTCCGTAATATATAAAATAAAATACTTAATTACTTCTCGTTTAAGTAGGGTTTCCCTGTATCTGGTTTACGCGGGGTACGTGGTCGSCCTTCATCATCGCGAAAGAAAGCATAGAGACTGACGGAAAAGCCGAGCGCGTGCAGAATCTCATGTTTCACGGTGGATAATAGTGTTTGTAGTTCTTGTGGCTTTGTACTTATGCTATCTGGACACAAATTGGCATGGCCTGCAATTGGTCGATCTAAATGCGCTTCCTGTTGACAGTGCGCTGCATAAGCAACCGTTAGCCCCTTATGACAACGCTCCGTTTGACGTGCCGACACATAGAATATAAAGTCGGCATTTTCAATGCCGTCACCCGCCTGTGTGGACTCATCATTCCGACAATTTTGCCCGGTGGCATTACAAATGCGACATACCTAATAAAATATAAATAAAAAACCGAGTTATAAATTCGGTAAGAATTCAATTAATGGAATACTCAGAGAGAAATTAAAAAAAAAAATTATTTAAGAACTTTAAATTTAAAAAGATCTTGACTACGAGCTTTTAAAAATTATTATTTTAATTTAAAAACTGCTTAGCGACATTTATCGATAAATATACTTACATCTAAGTGCTCTTTGGGAACTTCTACCTCGCCGCACATTGTCATCTTCTTGCAGTTGTCGATACAGTGTGTCAGACCATTTTTAACAAATACTTGCGTACTATTACATTTTCTAAAATAGAGATAAATAATAATTTATGAGAATTAAAGGTTGTTAAATTTTATATTTGTGCTAACCTGTTAAGCCTAATGACACCTTTTGTTTCGCGCACCATCAGCGCCTGTTCCCAAAACTGCACAGCCTCTGGTAATACTGTGTTCTGTAATATGGATATATGTAAGTTAGTGGCATATTGAAAAGAACAAGCAGTCGTGAGATTTACTTACATTGATTAACTCAAACTTGTCTTCATCCAATCTGTAAAAAAGGGGGAAAAAACATTTTAAATATATGTATGGTATATGTATACGAAATACTTGACACKCTCTAGAATATACAGAAAATTAATAGTTGCATTTTGAACTTTTAGGTCTAGAGATTCATACTGTGAGCAAAATGTAATAAGAATTTTTAATTTAAATGTCGCACGAAACCCATTCGTCGAAATATTTTTTTCTTTTCTGATGTAACTAAAGTGCATTCGACGATTTTTACGATCGAGAACGCGTGACATGAACTGATGGCCACTACGTCAATAAAATAAAGGAATTTGTGCTTGAGAATGGACGGTTAACAGTCAGAGATCTTACTGGCATCGTTGGAATATCGGAAAGTTCAAATACCGATGTGTCTTGGCTATATATTTACGACTGGGAAACAGACGATCAATTGGCCCAATATTGTTGCAAAGATAAGTCAAATTCGAAAAAACCTCGTCAAAAATAAGGCTATGTTGACAGTTTTTTTTCGATTATCGAGATGTGGTGCACTGTGCATGTGGAGCAGCGTGTGACTTCTGACTATTCAGCAAACTCAAACGACCGCTCCGAGAAAAACCTTTTTGGGGTAATTGAGGACATTAAACATGAATCGCTACGCTTCTTACTACGAAAACTATTCCGGAAATTGACTTTAACAACTGTTTCGAGAATTGGAAGAAAGTTGCCACAATTGTATTGGGGTCAAGGGGAATTACTTTTAGAGAGAGGACATGGCTTTTAAAAATTAAATTAAGAATTCTAAAATTTTGAACAAAATCTTACTATTTTCTGATCATAGTAGAATATTTATGAAATATTACATATCCCTCGGTTCTTAAATTGCTATGATAAAAAACCAACCCGAAGTTTGAAGTTTTTATATTAGTTACAACAAACATAAGATACCTTACGTATTAGCCAATACACTTTTGAAAATCCATATTATATATAGGGAGCTAGAAAAAATACTGATCCGCTTTTAAAAACCGTTTACATTTAATCACACACAATTTGTCAATCACTCAAAAAAAAGCTCGTGTCGATTGGTCGAAACCAAGCGTCGAAGACAGATCACTCTTCACCACGAAAAATAACATTAATTTGATGGGATTATTCCACTATAAAGTTCTGACTTGGCAGTGAATGTTTTTCGTCCCCTAAAGAAGCAGTTGATGCGTTCAGAACGGATGATTTGAAGATGCCTCAATCTGAGTGGCAAAAGTACTTCGGCAATTGGTTCAAAAGCATGCAAAAGTGTATAGATCTTAATTGAGAATATTGAAAAGCAATAAAGCGATTATCAATGAAGAATATTTACTTTTCTTCTTTAATCCCGGAACATGTTGTGTGAGTACAAAAATTCAAATGTAAATTTTTTTCATTTACTAAGCAATAGTCAGCTATGATTTGCGATATCAAGTCGTGTCAAAACAAGAAATATTAGTTTTCTAAATATAATATTATTTAAAAAAATAATGTGACTTAATAAACGAAAACTTGCTCGAACCGAGAATTTTATTGTGTTTCCAACCACCGCTGATCTAAAGATTTTCTTTTATTACGTTATTTACTGTAACTGTAGGTGCAAAGAATAATTAAAACTGCATTCTTCCTACATGTACATGTGTATGTATACGTGTGTTTTGCTTGTTTGTATGCATGCATATGCATAGAATGAACTAATCTGCTGAGAACTAATTAAGGAAACAAGTGCACTGCATCACTTTCAGCATTGCAGCTATAGTTTTTACACTTCCATACAATAGTGGTATTCACTGTGTTAAATAAATTATTTATATACTACATACTTACAAGAAAAAAATCTTTAAGCATTTTATTAATATAAGGTTGTAAAAAAAGTATTGCGGTATTTTCGCTATTTGTTGCTGAGAACGCGTTTCTTTTAAGCCGTTCGTGAGTTACAGCGTCGCAAACATGGAGCAAAATAAAGAGAAAATCCGGCATATTTTACAGTACTATTACGATAAAGGCAAAAATGCATCTCAAGCCGCCAATAAAATTTGGGCAGTTTATGGACCCGATACAGTTTCCATTTCCACCGTACAACGATGGTTTCAACGTTTTCGTTCTGGTGTAGAGGTGTTCGAAGATCCGCCACGCTCCGGGAGGCCTGTCGTCGAAAATTGCGATAAAATCGCTGAATTGGTCGAAAGAGACCGGCATAGTAGCAGCCGTAGCTTGGTCAAGAGCTGGGCATGAGTTTTATTTTTTTTATGAACAATTGAAAATTCAATAAAAATACCGCAAGACTTTTTTGACAACCTTATATATTATACATATATCATTACTATTAAAGTCTACAAAACTCAATACATGTACATATGTATTTTACATGAATACTTAGCRAATACCCCTCCTGCAAGAAATACAACTTTTGTTGAATTTATGCAGTACTAACATATACTTATATATTCTATAAATATATATTAGCATTTTTACTTAGAAAATTACATCAGATTACGGTCAGTAGTATTAAATAATTTCTTATACTGAACACAACGGTAACACATTAATCCATGCAAATRAAAAGTTACAGGTGGGACGATAAAAGCTCCAGTAGAAATTTATGTGATGTGTCTGTGATTTCAGTGGCGGGTTGTAAGTACACTTGCACACTTGCCCACTTCACAGTTAATTAATCTTGTAAGTGGGGTAAATTTCGTACTTTCTGACATTAAGCTCTAATCTGTTTAGTATATTTGCATTTCATTAAATATTATTGCGTATTATTATTGAAAATATGCTAAAATTTTCTAAATTTATGAAAACGAAGAAATAATGTGGGTTATTCAAAATGGGTTATTAAAATATTATAATCTTAGCACATTCTTTCATAATATCTGGCTAATCTATGTGGAAAATATGCAATAATTTATAAATTTCGCCCGTCTGTCAATCAAGTTCAATCGAATTACTTACTATAATTTAGCATAAATATGGAATAAATCTGGAAAAAATGTGTCAACTCTAAGTTTGATCGAATTGAAAAATACCAACTGATATATTTTGAACCAGTCCATAWAAATACGCAAACCGATTCTATAAAACTTGTTTCCTAAATTGGCACAACCATCACACGGACATAAAGTGTGAAGTCTTATTTCCTTATGTTAATTAGTATTTTTTTTAGCTTTTAGTTTACGATAAAGTCTGGCGATTTTTACAATGGATTCGTCAATTATTTTGAAAATGTTGCAGAACTGTTTTTCGGAGTTTACTTCATTACGAACATTTGAATGGTACAGAGCATTCAGTGAAGATCGCGAGGTAATCGTTAACTTGTCTTTTGCGATCGTTCACCCACCTCTGTTAATGACGATAACATTGAAACGGTTAAAGAAACCGTGTCAGCAGAGAATCTCAACATYTCTTATGGATCGATTCAGGAGGTTTTTGTTAATGTTTTGTAAAGTTATGGGTATGAAGCTAGACYCGTGCCAAAAGACTTGAAGAGATGCATGCCAACGTACCATATATGAAATAATAATACAAATTCGTATTAACATAAATATCAACGTATTTTTGACAGTCCGGTTCAAATTTGATCATTTATATAGTCTAACACTACTAAAGTGGGAAAGCGGAAGTATGAATATGGGGTCAAAACAATTTWACGAATGGCGCTTCAAAAATTAACCGAAACCCAAAAAACCAATATTCGCTGAAGGCCATCTCAACCGAGTCTTATAACAAATACCTTATATGAAATATTGGTACTCAGGGGYTTACTTTGTATTAACATGTGTGAAAATGTTTTTTTTTTTGACAGTCCAGTTCAAATTTGATCATAGGATCATGATATGTAATTTATTAAAAACACCACGCTGTTCAGATTTATATTTTTGTGTTATATAAAGATATAATAAAACGATAATATAACACCCTGTATATAATATTGGAATTCGGGTAAATAATAACACAGAGGTATTTCTTCACTATCAATTTGGCCACAGCTGTATGTAATTATTGAGCACGTTGTTTTTATACACTAATGTACAAATCGATCTTGAGAATATGTGGAGTCATTCACATGCACAGATGACAGCTTTACCAATACGAATATTAGGGTGACACTTTTCCATTCGAACATAAATTATTGACTACCATTTTCTTTATGAAAATGGCGCTTTGTTTAAAATTTTAATATAATAGATTGTGACTACCATACTTATATTAACGCAATTCAATTTGGCCCGTGAAGAAGAATTCAATTTGACCAACATTATAAAAGCACACAAAATATGGATGTACTGAAAATTCGATTAAACAAGGAAAAACTTTAACTTCGGTTGCACCGAAACTGATATAGTATCCTTTACAGGTGCATTTCTGTTAGTAACTATGTGTTCAGTTTGTATGGAAGCTATATGCTATAGTAATCCGATCTGAACAATTTATTTGGAGATTATATAATCACTTTAAGCAGTAATCCAAATTTCGTAAAGATAACACGTCAAAAGCGAAAGTTTTCCATACAAGCCCTTGATTCCGATCGTTCGGTATGTATGGCAGCTAAATGCTATAGTCAT
>NW_017537301.1:398058-490581 GCF_001853355.1 Bactrocera latifrons
CATTTCATAAAGAAATAATTATATTTGCAGTGGAATAACAAAAGCATACGCTTCTTCAAAAATATTTTGAAAGATAAAATACTTTTGTTTATGAATAGTATTTCCAATAAATACTTCACTTCTTCAAATAACTTAAAATATGTCATGAAATCTCTTACCAAACTATAACAACAAACCCAACCTACCCTAATGCAAGAGTCAAATGTAATCGGAATTATCAAGGGYAACCAGCGCTAATGCGTCAACTACAAGAAACCTGTTCAACTACGCAAAGCAGCAAATTAAGTTTGCGGAAAATTAGCAATCAAAYGAAACTTAGTCAAATTTGCACAAAAGAAATTATATTCCATGTTTGCATGTATACAATTAATTGAACGCGTGGAGTGCTGGTGCCGGTGCTGGAAGCTAGTTGCTAGTTTTCACGGGAAACGATGTTTGTGATCGAAATCCACAAACAACACCTGAACAGTGCGCTTTATAATTTACAACTCGTAAATGTACAATAAGGAAATAATTAAATCTACTTAAAATGCGTTAGTACGTTCAGTACCCAGTAGAGAAACGTGCAATGCACTTGTTAAATATAGTAACCTACTCTTATACACTGAAATTGAACGGTTATTAAGATAAATTGCAATGAGTTTTCGGTTGTTCGGTCAGTTTGAATGACAGCAAATGTATTTGGAGACCGCACCGTTGCCTTGGACAGTAATCTATGTTAAATGTCGTAAATATGCACTGACTGTTATTGGAAACAGCATTAAATATTCCACTTATGTCAAAAAAGACACCCAGAGCGTATTTTGTACGCTGTAATGCTCTTTCTATACTTAGGGAAAGCGAATGAAGTGCAGTCTCTGGGGRTATACCCTTAGTATAGGTGTGCTTTGCTTTCGACAGGGTAACCCATAAAAGCTTTTCTCTTATATAGGCGTCTGGAATTCTTTCAAACGTCTTCAGAAGGAATGAGTTTAGACTTTTTGTATTTTTTTGAAAAAGGGGAAACGTCTTCGGTATGAATAGTTACAACCCTTGCTTTCTACAAAGGTTAGRTACATAGTTAAGCCTTAAACATCATTGTATATTATGGTCATATAAGGAACCAGCGCTTTTGTTTACGTTCTTCATGCATACCAGGGATTTAAATGGTTTGAAGCCGTTGATTACCCAAAGAATTTTTTCTTTCGTTATGATATCTGTTGGGAGGTACTCTACACTGTCTATACAGATAGGAAATCTACAGCATCTGTACACCCTGGGAAATGAGTGTTGACTAGGGCTATCAGTGATTCCTTACTGCATCCAGTTCACTCTCCACATTTTTTGCCTTGTAGCCTAGGAGTAGTCGGGTGCTTGGTTAGTAATTTTCTAAACCTAGCTACTTTGTTTGCCTTTTTTAAGTTACCGCAGAAGCTCATCCACGACAAAAAATTTGTTGCAAGTTGCCAAAAATGTTAGGCTATAATAGACAACGCGGCAAATTGAACAAAATACATTTTCGATAAATGAAACATATTTCCCGAAAGACGCATTATTTTTCGAACGCACTATAAGTTCTTTATAGTGTCTTCCGTCTGATTGTTACAAACATCGTGGCCAACGAGTTCAGGATACACAATATTAATAATAATGCATATTTTTTTCATTTGAAGCGGCAATAAAAAAATGTAAGGTTTATCGAATTGATTTAAATTATATACGAGTATATCAGCATTTAGCCGTGYTGCTTTATGCAACACAGGCAACCTTTGCAAGCTTTAGTTTGTACCATAAAAGCAAAATATAGGCTATTTTAAAGAAAATGCGGATTGTTCGAAAGCTGCACTTACAATAAAAAAATTTATGAAACTCTTCAACACACCTCATCAAACAGTTGTCTGCTTACATTCACTACTGGGATATTAACCTACACTTTTATCATACGTACATRCACACATACATATGTAYGTACGCAACTAATTAAGCGTTTTTACATTGCATAGAGATTAGTATCCAATTTATCAATAATCACTGTTAAGCCAATTAAGTTAAAGCGAACTATTTTATTTAACTTTAATTTCAATCGCATTAAGTTTACCAAAATRGATTTTTTTACAATTGGAGCTAAGCATAAACAGCATAATACGATACTCTAGAGAAATAATCGCGTGTGCAAGTTTATGCAGCATGGCCATTGCGAGCGTTCGGCGGCCTTTTTCGAAAGTCCACACTTTCAGGATCGACTCTTATTGATTTAATGACGAAATGTTCTTATAGAATATTGTATAATCTAAAGCCCCATACATACTTTTAAGTGTTTGCAATTTGCTCAGATATGGTAGATATCATAATTAAAATATTACATAGCTGAAGAGTTGAAGAGTTGAAATTTAGTCTGGGACAAACATAGTAGAAAGAAAATCATTATTTTTGCATTAATTTGAAGATTTCCTTCAGCTAAATTAGAAGGAAAGTAATTTCATAATATCACCMTTCTCTTGCGGCGAATTTTTCGCCATCGCAATCATTCATTATAGACAGGAACGGGTTGTAATCATTTGGTGCCAAGTTCGGATTATAASTTGAATACCTCCCAACTAAGCCCCAAGTGCTTCTTACGCGTCACAATCGATGGATGCCTGGCGCGATGCCCAGATGCAATATACAACATTATTTTTCTATTGGCCATGGGTAACTCTTTTAACACCCGCACCGATSTAATTTTGTATCCAGCCTTATTTAAATGATTTCAAACGGTTTGTTGTGCAATGATTAGCAATTTGAAAAGTACTTACATGACGATTCAACCTGACGATTTCGATCATTTTGTAGATATTTCGAAAACTATTCAATATTGAGTCAAGCAATCACAAAACTGTCTCAGATATACGAAATCATATATTATATAGCCTAACCTGATCGCACTTATTAAACCTGAGATACAGATTACTAAATACATCAATTGAAAAAATACTGGAGTTATTTTTACCAGACCTTATATTAATATTACAGAATTAAATTAGGAACTAGAGTAATCARTGAAAAAATATAGTAGCCGCAGCGGAGAGTGTACTCGAAGACTGTGGAGTGCCGATTCGTCCCCGTTCGTAGCAACTAGGATTGACGTATGGAACGACTTGGCGTATTTTACGTAGAGTCATATCTTGTCTAGCGCCTGAGACGCATTTGGGACGAAGAGCAACCTGAAGAGATTCATGAGCTGTCATTTCATCCAAACAACAACGGTTTGATGTTATTTGTGAGCACTTGGTATCGTCCATATTTCYTTAAAAATTATGCCGGACTGACTATTTAATGACTGAAATTGAAGTTCGTGATTTCGGCGACATTTGATTTCAATAAGACGACGCCACTTCCTGTACATCGCATCAATCAATGGATTTACTTAGTATATTCCCTCATTCGATGAGCAGATAATTTCACGTTGTGGGCCGATCGATTGTCTATCAAGATAGTGTGATATCCCACCGTTAGACTTTTTCGGACTAGCCGCGACCAATGTTTGAAGGAGATAATCTTCAAAAAATAAATGCTAAATAATGTTCATTSGAGTGATAATAACAATTTCCCATTAGATTTGAAGTTTCTGTGTTTTTCTTGAAAAAAAGTAGATAACCTCGAAATGGATTTCCCTTTATAAATTATATATACATATATATTTATTCATTAAGTKGAGTTTTTCTTCTATTACATTTATTTCAATAGATCAATATTCACTCTCTGCATTAATTACAGAAAGGAAATCAGTGAAAACAAGATAATGCATATTCTTTATGAAGCTGCGCAATTCWATGCTTTTCATAGTTATAATTAACTTCATGGCTGAAATTTAAAACGAGCCATGCTAACGAAGCAAACAAATATATAGACTTACATATCATAAAAAAATGTGTAGCATTTGTTTTATCTAAAAAAAATACAATGCCTTCCATGAAGAAATGTGCTTGGCACAGCCTACGCTTCAAATGAGCTAACAATGTTATTATTCTATTAAATGCAATTAGTATTATTATTTGAACTTTTGTATGTACATTCATAAGTATGTACGATATTTGTGTATGTGCTCGTTTATGCAACGTTTTAATTTAATAAAATAACAAAAGATATACTTAAAGAGCGCTAACCTGAAAACAGATTCATCGTAGAAGAGTAAAATTCGTAATGGCTGGTCAGCGGCGTCTGTGCTGCGTTTGTGTATGCTGTGAGTACTCTGGTGTGGATGCACCGAATCCGCCGTCTCGATGCGAACGCCATGGACAACCTGAAATGGATAATATTACAATGAAATAGGTTGGTGTAAGTATGCTTTCATAATTATATACAGAAGAAAAAACACACGCTTCACTCATATACTGTTATATGGATATTAAGATATGTATTATATTTTTCTCATTTTTGAACTGATTTCTGGGATCGTCTTTCGAACATTCGACATGCGTGAGCAATATGATCTCATTTCGCTCTGATTTCGGCAGCCGACAATGACATAACAGAATTGCAAAAATTCCATACAAGTACAAGTGATATAATGAGAAATGGAGCATTGCGGCGGAAATAGACGCTGTCATATGTAAGGCCATACATATGAAACAGAGAGTGTTATTGGAGAGCGTTTTATTGTTATAATGATGATGAATATCCATTTCATTTCCATATCATACATTTTAATGCACATTTTTCTCAAAAGGTAAAAGGAAAGTATTTTAGTTTTGACGTTCGATTTTAAGGGCTAAGTTCGGCAGTAACCGAACATTTTATATTCTCGCAACTTGCCAGAATCAAAGCCTGATWAACCTTTAGGTGTTGAAAAACAAAAAAAAGTTTAACATAAAAGTATCAACATGATTTCATCTATTCATTCTTAGTTTTGTTTACATTTTTTTTGACATTGACCGATAGATGCGGTATAAAGCGAACCGGAAGTTCTAAAATATTTTTGTTTACATATGAGACGTGTGAGCCGATTTTGTCCATTTTTGGCTCCCATACTAAATTTGGAATAAATAGGTCAAGTATCGCCTAAAATGAAGGGTTTCCCTGTAAGTGGTTGGCGCCACGGCCATTGACCCAGCTTTTTACTACAGCTCTCATGAAGCCTTTGCATCCATTCAGGTTGTAATATTTAATGCCACTGTCTCACTTATTTAGTAAGCACTTTTAGTAATTTTCGACATARCTGCTATATTGGGAATCTGATTTTACCCATTTTCAGTTTGTTTGAGTTAACTTGAGTGGTTTGGAAGATATGTAAATTTAACCTCTTAGATGGCGGAATCAATTTTTAATAATATTCAAACCACAAGTGTATGTATGCAAAACAATGGCTAAGTGTTACTTCAAGCATATTTAACCGACAAGTAGTTTCTASGAAACCGTATCTTAAAGGAATGCGTTGGCCTCATATCATTCGCCAACTAAACTCCACTATWAACTAACTCTCCACTTATTGATTTCGACATGACCGAAAAAATATTTTACCCAAATGACGCCGATTTTAGAGCAGAATCGAACTTTTGTTAATCGTTATAACCAATTTATTAGTACTCTAGATGGAGATTATGTCGCAAAGTAATGTCATATTTCTATTTAATGAAAACCTTCTAGGTGTTAAAAGTATTCGCTAAAAAACGCGAGAATGAGCAAACTAGGCGACAAGTGATTAGCGGTAAATCTATTATCGCCTTACCCAGCGTCTACTGAGAATCATTTGATAACAATACAGAAAATATGACCCAAAAGCATTCTTGTGTAAAGAAAGCATCACTTGATTTACAGTAATATGTGACGACTGAGTTGTATAAGGTAATACCGGTAAGGGCACCTAAATAACCGCTTGCAATATTATCAATAATCTTTAAAATTTTATTGTTTTTGCGAAATATACTCGTATTGTCTATACATGACTTGCAATTTGCACACGAACCAATTTGTTCACACACTCGTGCATAGAAAATCCACACATACAAAGATTTTTCTAGCTACACACACACATACGTATATACATATGTATGTATGGTACACATGTGTTGAAAACGTTTTTTTTTTTATAATAGACCGACGAAAATTATTGCTAGCTTTGGGGGTTTTGAGGCAAATTAGTAATCAAACGCCGAAGTATTCGTCAAAAATGATAAATGGTCGCCGCTGCTATAATATTTATGCACAATGCGTTTACGTCTGGTGTGTAATGTGAGCATGAATATAACGGTATTGCACACATTCACTTTTATATAATTTTTTATTTAACGTTACGGTGTTTTAAATTACATCTAAATTATCAACGTACGCATATTACGGGACTTTTTGTTTTGAAAGTTAAAACTATAATTATAAAACACGAGTGGAAAGAGGTTTTTCGTTTTCCAGGGAGTTCGAATAATTTTAGTTTTCAGCGAAAATATGAAAAAATAAAAGTTTGTAGAATTAATACGAATTGCTTGGAAACATACTATATGTATACATACATACAATGTGAAAAGGAAAAAAGTACCTAGAGATTGTAAATTAAAGGCATAATATTTAATTATTCATCAATATTCATTTTTCGCCTGCAATCTAATACACTTATGCCAACGATTTATCCAGTCCTCGAAACACTTTTCATAAGCACTTTTTGTGATGGCAGCTCCTTCAGCGAATTTGGTTTTATCTCTTCGGTCGACTGAAAACGGGTTATACGGAGCATCACCTTCATTTTTGTGGCTTTGTCGATGTTTTTGTTGGTTTCGACTCGTTTTTTCATCATCCATTTCTAACTCAGAAATCCATATCTTATCGGCAGTTATAATGCTCTCCATGAATGTGGGATTGGAATTCGCACGACCAAGCATATGCTGAGAGTTCTGTATACGATACTCTTTTTGAAAAAAAAAGCTTTATAGGGACGAGTCGAGCAAAAACGCTTTTCATACCCAAAATATCCACCAAAATCTTTCAAATGGACTCGGAGGAGATATCAAGCTCTTTTGCCATCTCTCTAATACTTGTCTGACGAATTTCATATACTTCACAGTTGAAGAGGTCAAAGGTCGTCATGAACGAGACATGTCTTCAACGATCTCTTGTTGTACATGATATAATATACGAGTATGTGTATGTGTAATAAAATTATTGAAAGGATTATTTTCGAATTAAAGAAAAAAGAGCTATGGGAACTCCATAAAATTAAGGTCTGAAACCAATAAGTTTATAAAACTGCGGTTGTTGAAATCACTGTATAGTTGCCGCTGCTGTTGCATGCCTGGATATTTAATATGATGAAAACTATTTACTATACTTTGTATGGATTTTTGAACATTTTATTTTAGATAAATTTGGTACCATTAACAAACGCGGTGGAAGTATTAATCAAACAAATAATACATCAGAAGTTCAAAATTATAGCAGGAAACATCAAGACACTGGACTTCTTCGTGTATACAATGAACGTGTCCGCTTTAAATCGTCGAACAGTGGCAATAATGAATTCAGCATTGTTTTGAGATTCTATAGACTTAAGTTTGTATTCTAGTCGAGAAATAAAAAACGATTTTTMCTTTATACATTTCCAGAGTTTAACTATTCAAGAATAATATATGCTTAGAAGATGATTTTTTTAACTCTATTTTGCTCATCCTGAATATTTGAAAACATGTACTCTTTTTCAAAATGATACCCACGATTTCCCAGGTTCTATTCGGCCGATTTTCCTGAAAGATTTACAGAGTCTTCCTTATGGATATGTCTATGTCTACAACTTGCCATTGCCAAAAAATGTTTCAAACCTTTCTGTAGTTCCAGTTGACGTTCAAGACATTTAKACATCAATCTAGATTAATGTTTACATTTTTAGATTGCTTCTTCTTCTTTATTAGCGTAGACACCGCTTACGCGATTAAAGTCGAGTTTTAGATTGCTATGAGAGTTTTAAACGTGGGTTTGGTCATATGCTAATTTTTTGAGACCCTCCAATTTACCAATGTTAATAAGTAACTAACTTAACACTTTTCTAGCGTAGTCGCACTAAGCGTTTTATGGTGAAATTACTTTGTTTTTTATGCGCTCGAAAACGTTTGGAAGCGTCAGAATATTTCCAACGTATTTAAGATCCGAAATATTAAAAATATTAGGAATCTCAGAGGTCATAGTTTTGGGATGAGAATTACAAAATTTTTTGTGTAAAAAAAGGCGTATCCTGGTGACATTGATCCTGACTCTCCTGGTGGTTTGAAAAAAAAAAAACTCAAAAGAAATTCTTAATCAGTAAGGATGCTGGTATAGTCCCTGCCTGARGGAACACGAAAAAAAAAAATTTTTAAATGGCGACCGCCTGAAAATAAAAATCATTTTTTACGCTTTTTTTGAAATTCCTGAATTTTTTTAAAGTATTAAAAAATTTTGACACGATGCTGGTAGGAACGATATAGGATTACATAAAGAAGGTTCACACAAAATTTCAAGTAAATCGGTTGTATAGAACTTGAGATAATGCCGGTACCCTGTGGAAAAAAGTGAGTCAAATATCAGGCAGTCTAAGTCATTTATTAGTGCGCTAACTGCAGCTCTTAAATTAATTTTGATTTTTAAAAATCCTTTGGAGGATATATTCTTAAGGGTCTAAACTTTAAATATATGCAAAAAGAAATCAAATTTTTCAAAATTCTAGAGTAGAATACCCCCTTAATGATTGTTCATGAATAATTTGTGGATTTTTTTCGCACCAGAATTGACAATTTTGTTCATTTATCGCAGCACCCAGATGAAAGTGAGCCTCATCAGAGAAGATGATTTCCTTAAAAAATCGTTATAGTTTTCAAATTGTTCCAAGGCAAAATCAGCAAATTCACGACGTTTGGGGTGGTCCAATGGCTTCAGTTCATGAGTGAGACAATTTTATACGAATGCAAACCTAAAACATTTCTCAAAATCCACCAGCTTGTGCTTTGACACAGTTCGAGTTCTTACGAACATCTTGGAATCGACAAATTGCGGTTTTCAGCAACATTTGCCAAATGGGCAGCAATATTTTTATTACTTCGAGCGGCTCTTTGATTATTGGCACTTGAACATTAGTAACGAAAATGTACGCTCGAACAGCGAGTACAGGTGTACGATTATAACGACCATAAAATGGCAAAAGCGCAAGAAAAGTTGCGATTGGAGAACAATCGTTTGTATAATAAAATTTAATAATTTGTAAACATTGTACTTGCACATATCTTTCCTAGTAAAATTGTAAACATTTCTGAATACAATGAAAAAAATTACAGATCAGGACATATTAATAATGACCGCCACTTAGAACTCATATCATCCCTATTAGAAAGCCCTGTAGAGTCACAAGCCCATATACATATAATACTTTCTATGAATTTACTGGAATGTAAGATTTGTAAATTTTTCCAATTGATTGCGGAATTGAATAAATTTATTATATTTTCGTTTTTTCTATTATAATATTTTATTCAATTAAACGCTATTTAAAAAAATACGTATGGTCACTATATATTTTTGTTTAGCGTTTAACAATAGCGTTATTTATATTTGAAAACGTTTACACACATGCATAAATTTATGGCTTTCAGCTCGATTGCACCACTGACAAATGCGATTTACTGCATCTTGAATACATAATGCATTTGTAGGTAAGTATAGGCGAACATAATTCATTCCTTATGTGCATTTGTATGTGCATATTGAGTCGCAAACGTCTCGTTAGTTTCACATTTTTTTTTTGTGCAGATTAAAAACCTAACTAATTAACAACACACTCATGTAAAGTTTAAATTTTAAAATAATGCACGCAAAAGCACATGTGCCATGCGGTGATAATCAACTACAGTGAGTACTCGACATGTGGAACCTGAATTAATTATAACGAAATGAGGCCTTAGTTTATATGCAATCGCCRATTATGGAAAATTTTAAAATCTTAAACGATTTGAAATTTCAAGATGTCCGTGAAATATTATAAAGAAAGGGACGACAGAAATCGGTATAAGTATCGTTATCATTGCTTTGAAAATAGGCTTATAAGCCAATACATGCATGCCAACGGTTAATACAATTTTTAATACACTTCTAAAAAATGTATTCAACAATCAACGAGTCCAGTATTGATACGCTTCATACCTGAAACATTAACCAAAACATGTTAAGTGAATGCCTAAAAGATGTTAAGATCCCCTGCTAACTCTCTGATGCCAGCACAACGATTTTCAAACGCTGTTGTTTAAACTTTTTCGATGTTATCGTCAATAAGAGAGGTGGATTTAAGACTTGCATTGATATATGAAGCTGAAAATTCACGTACATGTGCCAATCTAGGAAAAAATTATCGATTCAGTTTAAATAGACCAGTCCGAGCTAGATTATACCAGATGGTAAGTTTTGAAGCAATTCTAAGCGCTTAAAAAGTGAAGTGTCTTAGTAAAGTCAACACCTCAGTTTTGTTGGGTAATAATTAGCGCGTACGCACTGTAGATGCCCCATATATGCATGTTAAGTATACCCTACAGGTATTTGCATTAGAAATGAAACTTTATCTGCATATAGCAGCTCTTGGAAATCTGGTTTTCTCTGCAGGGTTTGCGCAATTTATTATTTACACACAGATAAAATACATACATACAAAGTTTTGTATACCAAGTGCGGGGTAAGCGTTGAAAAATTATGAAATTTGTTTGATTCAACAAAATTGACTAAGAAGTTTGCGGCCAAAATAAACAACGATGGATTTTGGTTTTGTTTTGCCACCTGCCATATTTGTTCAACCCCAAGTCGGCAGCGGGCTTTCACTTTCGTTTTCATCGGATTTCATTGGCTTCATCGATGAGTTGCGTGTTCCACGTTTGACGTTAAATTATATATATGTTTGCATGTAAAACACTAAAGTGGGTCGGAAAGTGTTTAATATTTAAATAAAAAATGTGATCAATCACCTAAAAGCGAATAGTATTAATAAATCCATGCCAGGCAATACAATAACAATGAATCATTTTAGATAAATATATTTTTGATTTAAAGAACTTGTAATTGTCCAATTATGGCTTTTTGAGACAACTCTCAATAATTACAATGAGCAAATTCAGGAGTGCCGCGAAAGGATTATGTTAATATAAGAGAAGAGTGATCCCGTCATCCCGCAACTAAGTAACCCAGGTGAGTTCGATGACAAATAATCTCCTCCAGACAGGATTGAAAATAAACGGGACCACAACATAGTTGAAAGAGGTATTTATTTCTTCAGTCAATTGAAGCATAAACTAAGATTTTTGTTTCTTCTSAACTATGTGCAACTCTGAGCCTGACTTCATATTCATTTCTTAATATAATAAAAAATAAAAGGTAAAAATCTCAGCCGAAAAAACAAAAAAATTTATTGTGGTGGAAATTTATGGTGAACATGCTCCAGCTGATGGAACGTGCCAAAAGTGGCTTGGACGATTTAAAAGTGATGATTTTGGCTTAGAAGACGAGGGACGCAAAAAAAGTTTGAAGATGACGAACTTTAAAATAAATTGCATGTCAGTCATTTTTGCATTGAACTATAGCTAAAAATGAAAGATGKGTTAATTACGACAACCCTAAATTCAAAAAATCAGTGGTGAAATGAGGCTGACCAGCCAAATCAACGTCCAAGCCGAATAATCATGACATCAAGGTATGATCTGTATTTGGTGGGTTCAGAAGGTAGTGCTGTATTATGAGCTTCTAAAACCGGATGAATCCGTTGATGGAGAACCCTTCCGACAACAACTCATCTCATTGAAGTTAGCAGTTGCCGAAAAACGCAAATACGAGACAATAAATTTACATTATGACAACACTCGTCTTCATGTTGAAAATCCGTTTTTTTTTTTTTTTTTTTTTTTTTTTGAAAAGCGAATGGAAGTTTTGCCTCACCGACATTATAACCCAGACCTTGGCCCTTTCTAACTACCATTTGTTCTGGTCCTGTCAGAACACACTCACTGAAGTATGGTTCACATCAGAGCAGGGCATCATTAATGGAATTCACAAATTCTTATAGTAATTTGCACAATGCTCTGATGAACCCTATTTAAACAATAAAAAACGTTAACTTCGGCTGCACCGAAACTGATATGGTATCCTTCACAGGTGCATTTCTTTTAGTAACTATGCGTTCAGTTTATATAAAACCTATATGCTATAGTAATCCGATCTTAACAATTTTTGCGAAGATTATATTATTACCTTAAGCAGTAATCCATATCAAATTTTATGAAGATACCACGTCAAATGCGAAAGTTTTCCATACAAGCCCTTGATTCCGATCGTCCGGTTTGTATGGCAGCTATATATTATAGTACGCCGATCTGAACAATTTCGGAAATTACATTGTTGCCTTAGGAAATAATCTATACCAAACTTCGTGATTATATCTTGTCAAATGCAAAAGTTTTCCATACAAGAACTTTTTTCCAATCGTTAAGTTTGTATGGCAGCTATATGCTATAGTTAACCGATCTGAACAATTTCTTCGGAGATTACAGTGTTGCCACACACACAGACAGACAGACGGGCGTGGCTAAAACGACTCAGCTCAACTTACTGATCATTTGGATATATACTTTATAGGGTCTCCGACGCTCCATCTGGGTGTTACAAATTTCGTGACAAACTTAACATAACCTGTTCAAGGTATAAAAATCAAAATTAATACATGATTTATTTTCACACAACTTTACGAAACGTCCCATCCTAATATGGTCTACGACAGATTTGTAGTAATTAGTTCAAACGCGGTCAATTTACTTTTTTGCATACAAATTTTGATTTTGAAAACCTTTAACAAGGCCTTATAACTGCTAATGCGTTGTTTTCGTTATCAGGTTAATTATTTACAAAAAATTAATTATGTTTGTCTGTATGTATGTATGTAGATCCCAAATTTCATATTACGGAAATGCTCATTGGTACAGACATACAATCGTAAATATATAGGTATGTACTTCAAGTAGTGGTTAAATATACATAAAATTGTATAACCATAAACAAATCTGAGGCAGACACCGTGAAAAAAAAATGTGAACGCATGCACACATRTGAATTTATTAGTACGTGCACACAAATGCAAACTTATACATACTTGTATATCATTATTAACTTGATCAAATATTTTCATGTCCAAGATTTAAAAATTATGTTTAATATTTGCAAATTTGCTGGACTGGAAGCCATAGAGACAACAATGTTTTTTAGTGTATTTTTAATACTTATGTAAATGCAATTATAACAATTAAAATTTTAATTGTATGGTTGTGTAACCAAAGATCATAATTATCATTTGCGTTACGATCAAGCATTTAAAAAATAATTAAATGAAGAATACCAATAATAATGCAACGCATAAACTGTCAATTTTCTTAAAATCAAGGTTGAACATATAGTATACATACATATGTATGTATATTATCATAAAATTTTTTTATTTCTAACAGAACTACACAACGCGGTTTCTTTTAGAAGTAGTTCACTTTAACCTATTTAATTACTAGTAGCCCTMGTAATTTCTAACTATTGCAATAATAAATAACAAATGAAACCAGAAACTCTGAACTTGGAAAATCCGGCTTCGTCACGATTTTATTCATTGTTCTTTGAATGCGTATAAATTATAGAAAATTGTTCAACTTATCTGTATCTCAGTGGAAATAGTCGCACATAAGTTTAATTATGGCATAACAAGTACCTAACAGTATCTTTGAATGCTAATTTCCACAGCGATTCTTCAGCTAAAACATTTCACGAAATACAAAAAATCTAATGTACATCATTGAAATACACAAACTGAGTCAAATTCTATTATTTACCACCAAATGCAAACAAATTTTACTGTTTCAGCAAACCGGCTCCACTGATTTAAATGAATTTTATTTAAATCTTTGACTTTACCTTTTAATTTACTTATGTGTACACATGTATATTAAGCATTCAAATGCTTTGTAACTATTTTTTCTGTCTGGGAAACYGCCAATTACAAGAACTTTCACACTTCATTGGATTCGTCACTCACTTTGGACAACTTAATTGTTCAATTAAATTAGTCACGGCTAATTTATACGATTGTTATTCAACAMCTAAAAAAATTCAAATTGAACAAAGAAACAGTTTATAAGTTAAATTATATCAACACATGTTTTATTGGAATTGCTATTGTAACTGGCATAAAATTATTTTTATACCCGGAATAGGGTATGTTAAGTATGCAAAGCACAGAAGGAAGGGTTGGAGAATCTACAAAGTGTATTTATAAATTATAAGCGTGATGGGCTGAATCCATTTAGCTTAGTCCATATGTTTGCATGTATCGATGTTTACGAATTAGTCCCTTAGTTTTTGAGGTATCGATATGAATTTTTTCACACATCCTTTTCGTCACAAGAAACTGCTGATTTGGTTAAACCACCAATATCGGACCAATTTAGCATTAGGCTAACAAACCAACTGAACGAACAAACTCAAATTCTATATGGAAATCTTTTCTTCTTTGACAAAAATATTATAATTTCGGTGCAGCCGTTTTTCCTTGTTTATTTCTAAAAAAGAAAATATATGTACATGGGCATGCACAAACTTTGTTTTGTTGAATCGAAAACCATTTTTTTTTTTTATTAAAATATTTACTTGCTGCCTGTTGAGTAAGAAATTACTAATAAAATGTTATATTAGCATAATTCAGTAAAAATTTAATCCACTAACCTATTTAATTTTTTTTTTATTTTTATTTGCATTTAAACATGTAAATATGTACCTGTTTAATACTAGTTTTATACTTAATAGATTTCCATTGAAATAAATATTCAATTATCAAATTAAATATGTAGGTAGGTATGCCAACATTATTGAAATTGTTCAGCAGCGAAATTTTAATGACCATTTAAAATATTTGGTATAGGGAAAATACTAGCTTATTAATATTCATATTATTCAAGTCAAAATTTGGGATATTGTATTAATTTTTTTGTTTTTGTTTTGTTGGTAAGGCGTTAAATTAAAGTCATAAATATTTATAAATTACCAAATTACTATTGACCTTCAGAAAACTGCATTAGTAATATTGAAAAGAAAATGAGAAGACATTTTAAAGTTATAATTAACGCCACACTATTAGGGAATTTTACAAATTAATATATGCCTGTATATTGCGTAGGTCATATGGCGACAATATTAAGGCGTTATTATTGTTTTCAAATTTAATCAAATTAAAACACACACAATTTGGATATTGATTTGATTTGATATTTTATTAAATAAACGCTTAAAGCTCCTATAATTAAATTTTGTTATTTTCGTATATTAATGTATTTATGGTATTTGTATAAATATATCTGTACACATATAATTCAATATAATGTCATGTCATTAAGTAAAAATTTTACGATGCAATAGTTTTGTTAAAAATTGATATTTACCTCGTCTGCTTTAGGATGAAAATGCTGACAGTTATGACCAGACGTTATCATCGGCAATAATAGTAAGCCAATAATATAGTGTAATTTATAATATACTGTTGGAACCATTGAAAAATAATTTTTCTTTGGTATAATCACATAGCACCTTCCCTGATTCAATTTGTGCCACATTTCTTACAAAATTTATTTCGTATATTTCTCACAAAAGATTCATTCGCCTTATGCAGGAGTAAGGTTGTATGCAATTTTTTTTTCTTATTAACAAGAAGAGGAATGGTGGTGATATTTTGGTAATTACTTTTTGGGAAAGAATTACAAATCGATTTTTTACCTTCACTTCGAAGCACAGCCAAACTAACAATTTCACACCAAAAAAACCGTAATTTCGTAATTTGCTTGACACTTAAAAATAAAAAATTCAAATAAAACCAATCTAATACTAAAATGGGTGCGACCCAAACAATGGTAATAGCTTAAGACATCAATATACATATTTCCAATTCACTGTCGCTGAACAAATAATTGTTAGYTTTTTGGTTGTGTTGAATTCTGAAGTTCTTTCCGCAAAGAGAGTTCCAATTTACTTTATTTAGTTTAAATAAAAGTAGTATACTACAAGCACTATCAAACACTGCACTTTACATTAACTTTATTTTTATACATTGCCGCTTTGAAAACGTTTATTTAATTTATTAAGCTACTTTTAATTAATTTTTGTTTTTCAGACTGCACATCCAACATTTTTTAAAGTCAAATAAATCACTCAAACACGAAATAATATTTCAACTAAATTAATAAATAACATTACAACGTTATACACAAATATGTAAACTAAACAACATTTTAACTTGAACCATARAAAACGAATGAATGGCCAAGATGAAAAACTGCAAACGCAGCTGCGCTAATTTGACATATTTAAATAACTGAGTTGCCAAGYTAAGCACAAGCTAAAAAATGTAAATCACATGTTCATTTGAAAACTTAAAATTTTTTAGAAAATCATGATTTAACTCCAACTCCTATGTAATTATATAAAAATATAAATTTAGGTATATCCAGATATCATTAAGTGTTGGTTTAAAATTATGTAAAAAATTCGTCAATTTTAGAAAACTTTAATTGAAAATATTTGTTAAAATAATGTATACTCATACTAACAAAAAAAAACTGATAATAAAATAATATTTATTTTTCTATTATTGGGAATTTATTTGTGTTAGATTTATTGAGATATTTATAATGGTACATTTTTTTTAAATATATATTTTCTGAAACATCTTCACTGTGGCTGAAATGTCAAGTGCAATAAATGTCAACACAGCAAAATGTAGAAAAATGGGAAAATGCTTRAGGGTAACTGTGAAAATTGTGTTGGTTAAATTGTTAATGCAAAATAAAAATAAACAATACAATATCAAAATGCACTTCTAAATCAAAGTTGACCAGTTTTTATCGTTTATTTTGAGAGTAAGTAAAAATGACTTATTATTCAATAGCGATTACCCAGAGCGTTTGACATGAAAACAGAATTATATTAGAAAACAAAATAATTATTTTTTTTTATAGTTCTGAAAACACMTTTATTTGTACGATGCGCTGTATTGGTGATGGCATTTTAATCCACCAGTATGGCCTGTTTGTTGCTTTGTGGTAAATAATTTAACATAAATTGTTAAACCCAATCGCTGACCAACTCTGAAAATAAAAACAAAAAACATCATTGTACATAATGGAACAAGAAATTGGAACATGGGATTCAGTTCTTCTGGAAAACCTTTCTGAAGATAGCTTTATTAACAATATCCACCTTCGCTACAAACGTGACCACATATACGTAAGTATACAGGGTAACATTTCTTAAGGTTAAGATAATGTATTTGCATATAATTTTGTTTATTATTATTAGACATACATTGGAACATCTGTTGTCGCTGTGAATCCRTATCATCACATATCAGAACGAACGTCAGACACCATACGAAACTATGGCAGCAAAGGAATATTTCAATTGCCACCGCATATGTAAGACAATACAAATTTCTTATTGATAATTGTTTAATAAGCGTTATCTATTTAGTTACGGTTTGACGAATTTAGCATTTCAATCGCTGAAAGATCAAGGAGAAGATCAGTGTATTGTACTCACAGGTTGGTTTTTGTTTTCAACACGGCAATATTTTAAGTAATCTTATTATTTTTCAGGCGAAAGTGGCGCAGGGAAGACGGAATCCTTCAAAATGGTCGTTAATTTTCTCACACATATTCAAGATAAAATCACAACGTCGCAACTATTTAAAAAAGAAATACCGAATAGTAGTACTGGCAGTGGTTATAGTGGTTATGTTCAAATGCATCGGCGCACATCTAGCAATTGTTCGGTTCCAAATGTTGCTTTATATAAAAAATCTGATAGTGCCATGACAATAACAAATACAGCGCGTCGTCAGTCGCTTTCGCCTGGTCCAGGACCACGTCGWTGTAGCACTGCAAATGTCTCCGCACAACGCATTCGCGCTGAAAGCTCAGATCGCAGTCAATGTCGGCGTAATATGCGAGAGAAAATTGTTGAYTTCGATTTCTCTCATCACAAAAGTACKGAAAATATTTCATATATCGATGGAAAGGTAACATCACGTRCTATTGAAAAACATCCGTCAAAGTCATGCTTTAAGCATCAGCCAACACAAACAGCCCCTATTAACACTGCCAATTTAATGAATTCAAGCATTGCCACATCGTCGAAATACCTGCATAGTGCCCACCACTCTGGAAATGTATCTAGCGGAGGTTGTCGCCAGTGTGGCCACAGTAAATGTACACGCGCTTTAGCTCTTGAAATGGATTCTCGCAATATGCCATTCAAAACGACCACTACACATAGCTTTTTAGGTGGTCCTTGTAGAGCCATGCATCGCGGTAGCTTCTGTAATCTATTACGACAACATTCCACAGAAAGCCAAACCGACCGTTCATCACTGATTGGTTCAACACAACGTATTTCTCTTTACGAAGCACACAAACAGAATCAGATGGCCGGCGTTACTTGCACAGCCATACCAAGTAGTTTTGCAACTGGTGCACAAACTTCTTCATCACTTTCACTCTCAGGGACAATGAATGTGCCAAACACAAAGTCGCGTCGAAAGTCACCTAGTCAAAGATTACGAGAATGTGTCACTTGTGCCGATGTTTTTCTCGAAGCCATGGGAAATGCGGTTACCTCAAAGAATAGCAATTCCAGTCGTTATGTAGGTTGCATACAAATAAAAGTGCATATAATTTTATTATCTATTGCTTATGTACAACTAAATTTCCCTCAGGGCAAATTGTTCGACATTGAAATCGATTTTAAGGGCGATCCGATGGGCGTGCACATAACTCATTGTAAGTAAAAATAAAAAAGTTTCTAGACTGTAACTAAAAACAAAGCTGTATATTATTAACAACTACATATATTTAGAACATAACCTAAAAATTTAATCTTAAAACTATTTGATAAAAATATTTAAACTAACACAATTCATTTCATGTCTGTCAATTTTTTTTTATAAGTCATGTTGGAAAAGGTAAATAGTTATAAAACTTTTTAAATTTGACTAAAATTAAAATTATTTCAGGCGCGCATTACCAATCCCGGTGTTGGGGAACGAAATTTTCACATCTTCTACCAGTTGCTATTAGGAGCTGATCTGCCATTGTTAAGTGAGTTTTTATTCAAAAGAAAGTAAAAGCTTTKTCGAAGCTAGTTACTTAAGAAACAATTTTTAAGATTTACTTGACATATTTTTCCAACAAAATCTGCTTTAATTATTTTGTTTATCGCGTTAGTTATGTATAATAAGGTATCTTCGCCAACAAGCTTAACTCAAATTCTTTTTCGCAGAATCACTAAAACTGTATAGGAATGTGGAAAAATACGATATCTTAAGGAATACAACTGCCATTGAAGAAGATCGCGATAATTTTCACTACACCAAAGTATGTAGAAATACATACTGTTAAATACTAAATAGTTTCTTTTTTTTTAGAAATCTCTTGAAATACTTGGCTTGACGTGTGATGAAGTTACCGCCATACTTCGTGTCATTGCAATCGTTTTAAAGTTAGGAAACTTCATTTTTGTGCCCATAACAAATATCGACGGAACTGAAGGCTGTCAAATATCAAATATTTACGGTATTTATACACAATTTTATATATACTTATATTAAAAAGCGCTGTTATATATATTTATTAATAAATTGCTTTCTTTTTCTGCAGAAGTGCAAGAGACAGCACACTTACTAAGTTTAGAAGCTCAAATCTTAATAAATTGCCTTACTCGAGCCAATTGCTCAAATAGCACTATGGAGGATGTCGGTAAGTATCGGTTTACATTGAAGTAACATAACCTTTTTAAATGGAGTTTAACTTATAACTAATAAGTAATGAATTTGATGTGTTGCACGTTTTTAATATTTACTAAAGGCTGCGAATTAGATGCTCGTCAAGCGGCCAACGCACGTAACACCCTTTGTCGCACACTTTATGGCCGGCTATTTACTTGGTTGGTGAATAAAATCAATGAAATACTAAAATCTACACAACGTGAAAAGAATTTAGCTTTACTCGATTTTTACGGTTTCGAGTTGCTTGAAATCAACTCCTTCGAACAATTCGCAATAAATTACAGCGCTGAAAAGATACACCAGGTAAACATATGTATATATCGAAAAATCTAAACTATTTATGATAGTTTACCACGAGGTTTGTAACTCCCAAAAACAAACTTACGAGAACCAAAAAGTTTAAATATATAGTAAATGATCAGATTGTTAACAACTTTTCTTGTTATATCTTTAAAATTCTTACAGTCAAAATATGAACTTAAAAACTGATTTATTTTTGAATTTCAGAATTTTGTTCACAACGTATTAAGACTAGAACAGGAAATATACTTACGTGAAGGGCTGGAATGGACACGAGTAGACTTTTTTGATAACGAATCAATTTGTGAACTTATCGATAAGCCAAGTTATGGTATTTTAGCAATTATTAATGAGCCGCATCTTAACAGCAATGAATCACTTTTGCTACGCATTCAGCAGTGTTGTGCAGGGCACCCGAATTTTATAAGTGGCAGTCAGAATTCAATGTGCTTCAAGTGAGTTAAGCCTTAATTTATGCAAATAAAAAATATCTGTAACATGGTTTCATTTTAGAATACGCCACTTTGCCAATGTCGTCAGTTACTCGATACATCGTTTTTTAGAAAAGAATTCGGACGTTTTGCCAAAGTATGTGAGTGGGGCAATGCACCAAAGTAAACTTCCTTTAGTTCAAAGTCTCTTTCCAGAAGGTAAATAAAGTAAATTAATTGAAAGAAAAATATTTATTTTGCTATTGTATGAGCAAATATTKGTTTTTATACCCTGAACAGAGTATGTTAAATTTGCCATAGAGTTTGCAGTACACAGAGAAAAAAGTCGGAGACCTTATAAAATCTATCTATAAAAAAGTCAATGTAACGAGCTGAGAGAAAAAAATATGTCAAAGTTATTCAATATTATTTTTCATTCATTACCTTAAAATCTAGCAATTAATTATTATAAATGCTCTTTCAGGCAATCCTCGACGACAAGTGAACCGTAAACCGACAACACTGAGTTCCAACGTTCGTACACAATTGCATACGTTATTAGCCATAATAAAGAATCGACGTTCTCACTATGTGTTCTGTATAAAACCGAATGAATGCAAGCAATCGCTTACCTTTGATTTGGCATTGGTGCAGCATCAAGTGCGTTATATGTCCCTAATGCCATTGGTGCACCTCTGCCGCACAGGTCATTGCTTCCATTTGCCTCATGCAAAATTCTACAATCGCTACAAACTGCTGAATAGCTCAACTTGGCCGCATTATCGTGGCAATGGGAGTGCGGACAATGCTCCTGGTTGCAGCATTGTTGAAGGTGTTGCGCTTATCATACGCAACTTACCTYTACCAGCGGCGGAATTTACAATCGGCACGAAAAACGTATTCGTACGCAGTCCACGCACCGAATATGAATTGGAACAATTTCGCAGGGAGCGCATCAATGAATTAGCCATATTAATCCAGACAAAATTTCGTATGTATGTGGCACGAAAACATTTTATGCGCATGCGTCAAAGTCAGATTATAATCGCGAGCGCCTGGCGCACATGGCGGGTGAGTAAATTGTGTACACTCATGATAGTATAGCTTTGCAGTAGTTTGTTGAGTGTGAGTATATTTGTAGCAAAAATAAAAAAAAGAAAGTAAATAAATAACTACTCTGTACTTCTTAATTATTATCAATTTAACCTTATTATTAACCTTTTATTTAGCCGTTTATAGTCACTTTTGTAATTATATAGAGAGCTTTCATATAGTCTCATAAAGTAATACAACAACAATTTTTTTAAACCAGTGTAAAAATTTATGATTATATGATTTTACAAGGTGTGACAAGTTGTGAGTTGCTCCCTAATAAAATATTTTGTTTCAAGCTTTTTCGTTGTTGTTATATGGTAGTTGAAGTAGTTCTTATTATCTACAGCATATTTATAAACATACATATGTGTCTATGTACGACGTAGATACATCTCTACATACTTGTAATCATACATACATACATTTGTGTTAATAGTTCATTATTCGCTTTTGATTGTTTCTGATGCATGTGCTGTTTAATTATAAAGGAATGTCGCTTTAGCATTCCCTTTAAGGGCCGAAAACACCTGTGGAGCCTCTATCGAAGTGTAAGCATAACACCAGCAAAAATTCTTCTCAAATTAAAACAACATGCACTTTGCATGCCAACAGTATTTTAAACGATTTTCTTTTCGATTTCAGGCACGCAAAGAATATACGGTTATGAAGTACAAACGCCAAGTGCATTGGGCTGTCGATATTATATCCAGATATTACCGGCATTGGAAAATTAGGCATTTCCTGTTAACCATACCGATGCGTTTGCCACCAAACACATTAAGTCCGCTCTCCACAGAGTGGCCAACAGCRCCTAAATTTCTTGCTGAAACGTCACGTCTACTTCGCGCCATATACCATCGGTGGAAATGCTATATTTATCGCAGCTCTTTCGATCAGACCTCACGCAACCGTATGCGCGAAAAAGTTACTGCCAGTATTATCTTTAAGGATCGCAAAGCATCATATTCGCGGAGGTGAGCACTTAATATATTCGTATTTTATCCTGAACAGGTTTGGTAATGTTTGCCACGATGTTTGTAATACCAAGAAAAAACGTCTAAAATAAACCCTATAAAATGTTGCTTAAAATGATCAATGAAACGAGCTGAGTGGATAAAGGCATGTCCGCATATCTGTATATTTCGGTATAACGATATAACCGGCCACACAACAGTCTGTTCTACGTACCCGGAACGGAACCGCAATTTTATCTCGGCAGATTTCTGCCTCGACAACAACAAAAAACAACAACTATCTATATACGCGATCTAGTCCCTCAGTTTTTTATTTTCTGATCCTTTTCTTCGCAGCAGTTGCTCATTTGTCGGAACTATAGATATAACCATACAAACCATTCGATTAAAATCAAGCCCTTGTATGGAAAACGATTTATTTTATTATTTTTAAATACAGTAAGAATAGAATCTGCGMACAAATTGTTCAGTTCGAACCACTATAGCATATAGCTGTCATACAAGCCGGCCGATCGAAATCAAATTATCGTATAAAAACTCTTAACAAAGTATTACAGCTTCGGTGGAAACGAAATTAACGATTTTTCTTGTTTTTACACGAACTTAAACGCTAATTTATTTATGCAGTGTTGGTCATCCATTTGTTGGCGATTATGTGAGACTGCGGCATAATCAACAATGGAAAAAAATGTGTGTGGAAACAAATGATCAATATGTGGTATTCGCTGACATTATCAATAAAATAACGCGCTCCAGTGGAAAGGTAAAATCACACGTATTTAAATAAATGCAGCTAATCCAATATGTTTAAAAATATGGTTAAAATCGTAGTTCGTACCAATTTTGCTGGTATTGTCAACGTCGTCATTACTCCTGCTTGACCAACGCACGCTACAAGTCAAATATCGCGTGCCTGCATCGGAGATTTATCGCATGTCCTTGAGCCCGTATCTGGATGACATTGCAGTATTTCACGTCAAAGCAGTAGTTATTTATAATATTTACAAATATCTATTTTCTAATTATCACTCTCTATAGTCTGAATTTGGGCGTAAAAAGGGTGATTTTGTTTTTCAAACGGGGCATGTCATCGAGATTGTAACTAAAATGTTTCTTGTCATACAAAATGCCACAGGAAAACCACCAGAAATACACATTAGCACCGAGTAAGCTGTGATTTATTTAATGCTTTAGAGATGTAAGTTAAATAGCATATAATTTACATTACAGATTTGAAGCCAATTTCGGTCAACAAACAATTATATTCTCATTTAAATATGGTGGGATGTCCGATTTGGTGCAATCTCAACCGAAAGTTACACGCAAAGCGAATCGCATGGAGATTACTGTGTAATCATATAATGGATTAGCTTAGGTGAATGTGGTCAAAGTTTCATAATGTGATTTGAAACTGTAGTAGTATAGACGACCGAAGTGTTTCAACCAGATGTTATAATATAGACTCCTCTTTGATCGCTGACAATCAGCTAAACAAAAAAAAACCGCAAAAATTATCTGTTATTAATGAAAGTAGACATTTTGGTTTGTGTGTTTTAAATGCCAGTTATTTATTTACTTCACATAGCTATTATTGAATGACAACAGATAGCATTTTTCTTTATAATTTTTTCATGTTTCTTGTTTTCTATGATTTTATTTTAAATTTTTCTTCATTTACTCTCCCCAAATCGATGGAAACTCGCTAAATCTTTTTATATGTAACACACGCATTTAGTTGATTTTTCTTTATACCCAAAAAAGCTTTTATTTTTTTAATATACATAAGCCATTCTATTTCAAAAAAGTAGTTTCCAGTGCACCAGCATGTATTTTCGAGTATTTTATTTTCMAGAAATGTTTTGTACTTGCCTGAGGATAAACCGCTTTCTAAAAAAGTATAGATCTTTCAATTTAAAGCCGAAAT
Organism: Bactrocera latifrons; assembly: GCF_001853355.1. NCBI lineage: Eukaryota > Metazoa > Arthropoda > Insecta > Diptera > Tephritidae > Bactrocera > Bactrocera latifrons. Next base: position 422,590 of record NW_017537301.1, read on the forward strand.
AATATAAATATTTTATAAAAATATAAAAATTKTATGAAAAAATACTCACAAATGTTGTAAAAGTATGATTTTAAATTTAATTGAATTCACATCAATAGAGTAATTTTTAATTGGAAACGCGTTTAAAACAAAAGCAGCTGTCCTTGTATACAAATTAAGAACATTATATTGAAATATTCGAAGCATCAGGTATTATAAATGCTATTCTCTCCCGCTTTTTTTCTGTTATTTCATGCAAGTTTGTTCAGACTGCTTTTTTATATATACATATGTTTGTATGTATGTATATATGTATAATCGGAGCTGTTATGCTTGTAGTTCGAATGAAGAACTTAAAAWGTTAAGCTTTGCAATTGTTATGAGAATAAGAATTTTAAAGCSTGTAATATCGTAAAATTCCGATGAAATTGTTAAAAAAAAAAACGAATAAATAAATTCATATGTACAAAATTACATATTACATATATATAAAGTAAATTTTCTGAATATGCCTGTATGGATTCAAATTAATTTTAAGCAARTTAACGTAGAAAACCTGTCTACCTGTGTCTTAATAAAATAACACCTTGGGCAACATGCAATCAGTGTTCTTCCAAACTGTCTTAAGTATTATTTAAAACCTCAGAAGGAAGATAAGAAAAAATAGTGTATCATTTGCAGAAGTGTTAAGTGTATTCAATAAAAGTTTGCAGTGTTATATTCATATTGTAAACACAATTTTAGGAAAGTCAAATAAAGTAGTTATAACAAATTTTGCTCATTCATACATTTTTTGTATTATCTTAGTTTAATTTCGTACACGATATTTCGAACTTTCAAAGTAACTTACCTGTTTACTCTAAAGAGTTCAATTCTACTGCGAATATCTGATTTCTGGCAGCTTCAAAACTAAAATACAAATTAAAACTTTGTTGTCAAATTTAATAATGTCTAGGGCTATAATGCTATGTTTCCTCATGATTTACGGTGTTAATGAACCTGTTAGCGTAAAATTGACTTCATTAAAATTTCGTACAGCTCTGATTAAATCAAGAAGTGAAACCATATTCAAGCACGTCTTATACGTATGTATATGTACACATGTATATATTTMTAATAAATAATTGAAAATATTCTCAATTTATTTGCCATAGTTGCCAGTAAATACACATTTGTGGTTTCTTTTGTCCTGTTATWTTTTTAAGGAATATTAAATTTTTTGCATAACTATTCGTTTTTAGTACAGAATTTTACAATTAAACTTCACCCCATAACCAATAAACGAATGAAAATATTTGTTTCCCTTTCAAAAAGGCTGCTTCCCCATACCATAAATCTTATAAATTAATTAAATGCAAGTTGTTGTATTTCTGCGTACATATATCCATAAACAAAGCAGAAAATTTATAATTTTGATCGACGATTTTTCAGTAATTCTCTTAACTCGCGACGTAAAATTTTACCACTTAGGTTTTTTGGAATGTTGTTGACGAAAATCACACCACCACGCAAACGTTTCGCTGGCGATGCGTGCTCTGCTACAAATTTAATAACTTCTTCTTCGCTTAGCTCAACATTTGGTTGTTTAACAACAAATGCCAACGGTAATTCTCCAGACTCTTCGTCCGGCTTTCCAATGACTGCTGCATCATTAATTTTTTTATTTGTCAACAATAGAGCTTCAATTTCTGCTGGAGGCACTTGGAAACCTTTATATTTAATGAGTTCCTTAATACGATCCACTATGAAAAATTCGAAATCGTCATCAAAATAACCAATATCACCGGTATGCAGCCAACCGTCAATTATCATAGATTGCGTAGATTTGGTATCCCCTATGTAACCTTTCATAATACAATCGCCTTTGAAGCACAATTCGCCTCGTTGATTAGGACCAAGAGCTCTACCAGTTTCCGTGTCAATAACTTTACCGTAAATACCCAATTTTATGCTGCCGACACTTCCTGGCTTGCACGCCTCATCATTTTGTACCAACAGGCTAAGCGTCGACTCACTTAAACCATAACCTTGACGAATAATGGGCACGCCAATCCTAAAATGCATACAAAAATATGTAGTTTTTTTTAACGCAAATTTCTTATTTGACACATACCTCTCTGTAATCAAATCCTGAGTGTCCTTGCTTAGTGGTGCTGCACCGCAAAGCAAAACCATAAGTGATGACAAATCATATTTATCCACAAGTGGATGTTTAGCCAAGAATACCATTAATGGCGGCACCATAAATGCCATCAAAACGCGATATTTCTAGAATGTAAATACAAAAAAATTGTGAGTTAATATAAAGTGAGGTAAAAATAAAATAGCTTAAGGAAAATCGAATTTTCAAATCATATCAATCTCTTGAAGACAACATTTTCTATTGTAATTACTATATCATACATTAACTAAAATCCAGCTAGTCGTTATTCACCTGAATGGCTCCCAAGAAAAGATTTTCCTCAAATTTAGGTAAATACACTAAGGTGGTTCCTAAAACTGTTGTTGTAATTAATGTTATACAGCCAAATGCGTGAAACCAAGGTATAACTGTGAGTAATGTAATCTCGCCCATTGGAATTGATGTTGGTTCACTATTAAAATATTCAAAAATAATATCTAGGTCGCAAACAGTCTTTTATGAGAAAAAATTAAAATTTCTTTTAACTAACAGGTTCGAATCCAGTGTAAAAAGAATGTTGTATTGTGTTAGTTGCACGCCTTTCGGCAAGCCGGTGGTGCCAGAGGAGCAAATGATCAGTGCGACATCATCTTTTTTATTCGCTGGCGCCGTATCGAAGTAGTCTTTTGATGCAATTTTTTTACTCTTCATAAGCTCGTCAAAATTCAAAATTTTGTCATTTGAACTACAAGGGTCAAGTACAACAATTGATTTCACGAAACTATTATTTTTTGCCACTTTTTCAATAACATTTACTGTGAGCTTGGAAGCGAATATCACTTTCGGCTTAGACAAGTTAATTGCGTGATGAACTTCACCTGCACCAAAGATTTGATATATTTTGAAATAATTTTAAAAATAAGATTTACTTACGTTCAGAATAAGTTATGTTTAGGGGAGCCACCGTAGCGTTTATGGCAAATGCAGCGTACATTGTAATAGCGAAACGTACATTATTCTCGCTGGACAATCCTACAACATCTCCTGCTTTGATACCTAAATGCTGTAATACATGAGCCATGCGCACAACGGAATCATGCATATATTTAGCAGTATACTCTTGTCCGGTTACTGCGTCAATCATTACTGTTTGGGTACCATAACTCTTATATTTCTCCAGAATATAATGTCCTAGAGAATTGTATGCATGAGTTTCAGTGCAAGTAATAGGTCCGGCATAGACGATATTTCCAGGAAGCAAGGTAGTCATGATGGTATACTACAAACTTGACGTAAATAAACATTTTAGCCGTTATTTAAATACATACCCTGATATGTACTATATATATGTATAACGAATAATATAATCATTCTAAAATATATTTCTAAAGTATATGCACATGAATGAGTGCATAGTTTCAGAAAAAATAAAAACACTCACGCACTTTGGACCAAAGCGAACTTAGGCTGCAGATTGTTAATAAACAGATTTTGTGATAGTAACTATCTTATCTCGATTGAGAAACAAATAATTTAATTATTTATCGACAATATTCAGTTAACCTTTAGGTTTTGTAAGCTTTTTTTTATATTAAATACATATATGTATATACATATGTACATGTATAATTAATATAAAATTTCCACTGAACGCATCAAAGGTCGGCTTATTTCGCAGGTGAATATAAATGTAAGTAGGTTAAAAATATGTATATGTACTCACTCTTGTTTTTTAAAATTTGCTAAACCAAATATTTTTCTTATCAGACAGGACTATATTGTTGAACCGGCCAGATGTATATGTATACCCAAAATACGTATATTATTGGGTCATCCCTTTGTTAATTACTACTAAAATGAATTTCAACTGACACGGCCACTACCTTTGCTTCAACTGACTAAAARGTTTCAATTCCCCTTTATTTACTTTTACGCTAGTCATCTACAATGCTCAATATTGTACAAGTAAGCAGGCACATGAAGTGTTTACTACTTAAAAATTTTCTTCTGAAGTTTGATAAGAAGAGTCAATAACGATGAGCCCATGGTTGCATTTATAGTCGATACTTTCAATCATTAGGCACCGGGCTGGTGCATAGGCTACTGACTACTAAGCGATAGATTGTTAGTTCAAATGCAGACAATGTGAATGGGTTATAAAGTTATAATGCTCTATATATTAAGGGAACCTACGGAAACATTTGGTGATGCCAATTTAACTAAGTTTATTTTTTTTTCTTATTAATAACCATTTGCAGGACAGTAAACTGTGCTAGAGTATTAATATCTTATTTAATTATTATTGGAATTTCTCTAAAATTGTAATTAGAAACAAACAGAAAAAATTAACTTTTAAATCTCATTAAACTGATGATAGCCATTTTGCTTGTACTATTTTTAATTGTTTTTGCTATTCATTAACATCTTTGAAACAAAATAAAACAAAACAAATAAGACCAAACGTATGTTGTTGATGTAGGTTTCTATTATTGCTAATAAGTTGTTTACCTCAAATCTGTGCTTGTTATTCTGCAATACCAGATTTATATATATATCGTACATTCATATATTCGTATGTATTTTTTGGGCAATATGTTAATTTTAATAAGTTTGCGCTAAATGATATTTCTATGTAAACATATTGGCATCTATTTCGCACTTATTTTATGCTTAGTATTTTCATAAAGGGAAATTTTTGTATAAAAGCCATCAACAGTAATCATTAGTTCATGTTAAAATATTAACATAAAAATTATTATTAAGTTAATGAATGACAAAGCAAGGGAAATATAAAATAAATTTGATCAGTCTTAAAGTAAATTATTCGGCATTTAGATAAATGTGTAGATCTATGATACCAACTTGCTTTGAATGTACCAAAATTTCAGTAATTTATTCGACTAAAAATTAAAGTCTATATTTTTTCTTATTTGAAAGCAAAGCAATGTTATTTATTTCATAATAAAAATGTGMATAGTTTATAATAGTTTTTAGAGGTAAATGCAAAGATTGTTCATTTAAATGCAAAATTCTTATATATACCAATATCATAAGCTTGCACTCCATCTGTTACACAAACTGTATTCAGCAGTTAAAGAGTCTTTATCTAAATCCATAGTCAAGCATTTCAAACATTATTTATCAATAAATATACATAAGTAGAATGTTTTGTTGAAATATTTAACAGATAATATGGTATAATTTAGGAAAAAAATTGTATTAAACAAAAGTAGTCTATTGAAATTTTTACAGCATAGCAACGGAAGCGGCAGACCCAGACCGGTTCATTCTGGCTATGTAGAAAAAAAATGTTGGGTCATTTAGAAGCGCCTGGCAATTCGTTAAAAGAATCTTGTAATTTTAATTTTTTTCTTCATTTTTGACCCAATCCTCCCATGATCCTTCATAAAATTTTACAGTTTTAAATCCCATTGCATTTGCAATTTCTGCAGCTTTTAAGGCACGTTTTCCACTCCTACATGTAAAAATTATTTCATCATCAAAAGTTGGCTTTCGGCGACCATATTTAGACAGGAACATTTGAGGTCTAACGTCTTCGGCCAGTACCTGCACCACGGAGTCTAACGGAATATTTATACTTGTTGGAATCTTTCCTGTTTCTTCTAGTTCTTGTAACTCTCGCACATCTATTAATAATTTTTCAGGATGATTCGGTAACTCCTTGATATCATTATATTGTACAGACGGTATTGGTTTTCGGTGTGAGTTTTCCGTGCTAAAATTTATGATCTGAAAATTTTTGGACACCGGGTAAGTTTTGATAGAACATTGAAGAACTTCTCGCTGCGTTATATTAAGGTGGTATAAGTTACTAGATATCCTTGCCAAATTACGTATAGCCAAATCTGCAAAATAAAGTGTTTATTAACATATTTAAACATCAGCTCAGAAAACCAAAAACAATTTTAGTTACTCCGCATTCCCAAAGTTGTAGAGATTCCAATAACTTTAATTATCATTTTTGTTATATAGGTCCAATGGACAAAAATAACTAATTATATAAATAAAACGACTAAATGTTGCAGCTGGTAAGATGCTATTGAAATGACATTAGTTACTTGCGCCAAATGGTTCTGTAGTTTATTTACGCCACTATAAAAACAGAGACGTTATATAAAGCGTAAAAAAATAAATATCAAAATTTATCGAAATCGTAGGAATTGTATCATGGATCGACTTTTCGTCGAGTGTAATCGAGTTTAAAAATCTTCATCGTTACCAGTTGATAACCATTTTAAACATATTTTAAAATATAATTTTAATATTTTTCTTATTCATAAATTGTTTAATTTAACTATAATAAAAATAGTGTTGGTGATTCGGAGGAAGGAATTTTTTTTACTAGTTATTCCGGTCGTACTGTATTTTTTAAGATCATCGAGATTATGAAAGGTGATATCGTATGACTTCTTTAGAAGCTATTTGGAGCAACATACGTATTCATARGATAATGGACAAAGGCGTACGCAAATAAGGGTCCTGTTGCATATGACCCAATACATCAAATTTTATAGAATCATCCAATTTGAAAGCAGATGGAGCTTACTATAATATAATGAAATACAATATTTATTGTTATAGCTTCCAAAAATTATTTATAATTCGTTTTTTGAGAACGTTTTATGAAACTGCAAAAACATAAATATGTATAATATATTACATTTAAATCAGGTTGTATGTCAGATATAAGAAAGATTGTAACCTTGGTTTGCTATAATGAGTTACTTGAGGAGAGAAAGACGTATGCAAATTTTAAAGGCGGTATGTCAAAAACAGAGCCTAGTTCACTTGTATACACATAGATTGATATGGAAAAATCATCTCAGTTCGTCACGCTGATCATTTATATAGATATGTACATATGTATATTTTATAGGGTCTCCGACGCTTCTTTACAAATTTCGTGGCAAATGTAATATAATCTGGACGGACCCAAACCATTTTATATACTCTTGCAAAAAGTTTGTTAAAGAGTATAATAGTTTCGTCCACCAAACAAGTAATGCGAAGTTCGTAAATGGGCATAATCAGACCACTGCCACGCCCACAAACGCCATTAACCGCTCACTCTTATAATGGCACTGGTAAAATGCGCCATAGACATAAAATTTTACTCTGGAGGTGGTATGAGAGGACTTTATAAGAGCTCACTTTTAAATAAATCACATATCCAACCCCGCCTACTTCCTATATAACAAAATTTTAAATTCCATCTGATTCTTTTCATTCGATTTTACAAATCAGACAGCAATTATGGCCAAAAATTGTCCAAATCAAAAAAACTGTTCTCCGGCACCAATAGTTGACTTTATATTGCAAATATGTCAATTGAAATTTACAGAAAATCATTTCCTGATAATAGACCGTGAAAATTTAAGTATAAATCTACGTAGTTGTGGGCTCGTTATCAGCAATCGTAAAACATATACACATTTATAAAATTATCTGTTTTTTTTTTTAAATGTTAATACTTTCGTTTGATTCGTTGCCCTTAGATGACTCTGATTTGAGAACAACTAGTGGTGGAATGTACACACATATGTATGTACTTACTCGCAATTGTTTTTTCGTTAATAGAATACAAAATGAAATGGGTAAATGACAAAAAATGTTATTGAAATTAGCACACTATGTAATTGCTCTTAGAAATAAAATCTTAGTGGCTGGTATGCTATTGGTCATTTGGAATGCTGATTGATACATATTTATTTGCYAGAATTTATGTGCCTATGATCGTACAAACGTTTTTTGTTATTAGATGTTTAATATACTTCATATATTCTTAGTTCCGCTTTGGATTTCTTATCAGTACAAATATTTCCATAAGCGGATTTGACTTCTCAATCGGATGTTCAAGTTAAATATGTACAACATACGTCTCTTAGCATAAAAAGTTGTTTAATTCTTTCACCACTTTTCAAAAAACGACATTATTATTGATTTGTTTACCAGTTCCGACCATGGAAATCCCATTTGGTTATTTATTTCAAAAAACTATTAAACATTTCTAATGAATCTGTAAAATAATTTAATATATTGTTTATAATGTATTTTTATTAGCTTCTTTAAAATATTACAATATCTGATCATAAAATACATTTTTTACCCCAAACGTTTGAGTGGTTTCAGATGACAGATAATATCCAAACATAAATGATAAAGAATTATTTATAATACATTTTACAAACATAGGTTAAATAAACGAGCAACTAAATTAGTTTTGAATAATTGTAAACAAAAATTTTAAACTTTCATCATATCTATTTCTGTTCCATAGAGAAACAAGAAACCGCTTACAAGCTTTGTACTATAATATGTTACATAACTTGCTTATAAAATGTTTACAATGAATATTAAGCTTCAAGCTTAACTTAGCAGGTTCCTTTAGTAGCGAACGAATATGACAAAAAATACACTATACAAACAAATATTAACTCTGACAACGCTTTAACGCGTGCATGCGGATCACATTCAGTTACTGGCACATATATCATCATCTCAAACATTTCCATTGTCATCACGATTATATAGAGATCGTGTGCAAATTTTTACTTCTTTTCAAGAAGTTCATCAGCCAAAGTCCACTGATTGTGGCTGCTTTATTGACTTACTCTAAGATACCTAGAGATTCGCCGACTTGTACTTTTTGACCAATGTTTATATTAAATTTAAAGTTCTTAGGTGCTTCAAACAGTAGCACAATGGTGCTTCCCATATTGAATTGTCCCAGCAGTTCACCTCGTCCGAACTTTTTATTATCCGTTAATTCAATTTCATCGTAAATATGACGATCTCTATGTTCTCCAAATTTTAAACCCATCCAACGATTTGTTTTCAAATTCTCATCCATATATATTTGTACCGAACCAACATTTGTTGCACCCACTGCTGCATAACTAAAGAAACCGTGTTTCCAATTGCCCAAATACACAGCTCTTTCATTTAGACAAAACAGATCGGGAAGCCAAGTAACTACGCGTGGATTAACTGATAACAATTCGCCGACAAAATGACGTCTTAACTTTGGTTTCCAATCAGCTGGTGAATGGAAGCGATGATAATCACCAGGTGCCAAGTAAATTACGCATTGAAAAAGTTCAGTTGTACCATCGTTATTCTCCTTCAATTCTTCCGTAAATTCACCAGTTAACCGTTTGTGCCATGTTACTGGTCCTAAGAATGACGATACACTATACTTGATACCTTTCACTTCCTCTATTAACTTGTTTTGCGCAGTTCCGAAGTGCAAAACTCGTCCATCTGCAGGAGATATAAGGGCAGCGTTGGGATCAATTGGACGCACACCTTCTCGTAGTGGACGAGTAAAGAATTCCGCGAGGCTATTATAGTATTTGTAATCAGGATATAACGCTTCATCCAAATTAACACCGAACATATTTGAGTACCAACCGTAAATATATGGCCGCAAATAAACAGGTACGTAGCACGCAGCTAACCAGCCCCAGCATCGACTAATTATTCGGAGTGGTAAGGAGCAGTATACTTTTGATTGGAGAGACGAAGCAGTACGTGGCAAGTTTTCCTTTTCATGTTTTTGCTTGTGTAGCTGCCACTCTATAACCCCAAAAAGACAAATGCCAACAGGTGTCCAACGTAAAAGAAAGCCGGTCCATTTTGTCCAAACACTACGACTCACAAGATCTTGTTTATTGAATTCATTTTCTGTTTTATGGCCGGCCTTTCCCAAGTTGCTGTTGCAACGAACAATTGGTTTTATACTCGCTTGTTTCGAGTCGTTAGTTATTTTATCCTTAGCTAACTTTGTTGAAAAAGTTTGGCGAAAATGACGCAACATGGGCCATTTTCCTTGTTCCTGTTGTTGTTGAACTTGCTTCAAATGAGCTGCTTGTCTCAAACTGCCTGCTTTAATAAGGAAGCGCCCACGCGGTACAAAATATGATACCATTCTGTTGTACGACTAATTTGACCGTGCCCGAATAACTAAATAATAACTGTTTACGATTACCAATCCGAATAATCGTTTATTGTTTAAACAACTATTCCTTTAAAAGACTTAGTGAATTAATTTCCTGAATATTTTACTTTTGATGTATAATCTTTTGATACACTATTGCCGATTAAAATCAGCTGATTTCTCGGACTCAATAAACTCAATCCGTCACCACTGTCAATTTCAAATGAAACATGGGAATCAGCAAATTCTGAAACACCGTCTGCAGTAATCAAATTTATTATTTGTTTTAGCCTTAAGCCGGAACTACATAACACGCGTGAGCGTATGCGTTTTTTGTGTCAATAATAGAAATGCCTGGTAGCGCTATGAGGAAATTAACAGGTCAGTTAACCGAGCGAGGGCTAAGATATAACCGATTGTTGGGTTGCAGGCTATAAAACTGAATATCGAACTTAAGCATACTTCACAAAATATGTAAATAAGAAAAATAATATATATAAAAATATAGATAAATAATGTAAGAAAAATGTTTGACGGCGAATAATATAAAAAATAGTGCTTTTAATATGTATCAGTTTTATTAATATTAATTTTTAAATGTATATATGCATGTGTGCACAAAACTCAGTTGCCAACGGTCACATCCATAATTTAGTTTCGATTACAAAGTATCGCACATTAATTTATATATTTACCAAACTAGTTCCATCACTGCGTATACAAAGAATGCATAATCGTAAAAAAGGCAATGTAGGTAAAGTTCATTGAGTACGTAATTATTTACAGCTTTATTAGTAAAATATAAAAATGAGTGAGGGGGATAAAGTAGCCGTTTCTTTTGCGTGCCAAAGTTGTATGCAACCGATCTGTTTGGAGGAAAGCCTGGATAACATAGATGTGCACTCCATGGCAGAACTTAAATGTAAGCGTAACTAATTTTCTTATTTATCAATTTTATTATAAAATCATTTATATTTTATAGTACCTATTTATTCTGGTAATGAAAATGTGCTAGACTCTCATGACGTTAATGTTTTCGATCATTTTGTACCCCCATTCCGATTGTCGGATTCAATAAATGGCACTGGTTTCATGCTTGTTTCGGATGGTCGCGAAAAGAAAATGAGTGCTTCTTTTAAACTAAAAGCCGAATTATTTGATTGCCTCTCTTCGAATTCGGAAATTGATCACCCATTATGTAGAGATTGTGCTGACTCCATGTTAGAAATAATGGATCAGGAACTTAAAATAGCAGAGCAAGAATGGCGTGATTATAAAAACTACTTGGAAAATCTGGAACAGCAACAAGAATGTCCAAACATCGCAGAGTTAGAACGCGAATTGAATGAACTGAAAGGCAACGAGTCCCGAATGTTGGCAGAGTTAGAAAAACTAAAACTTGAGGAGCAAACTTTGAATGAAGAAGTTAAAAGAGAGGAAGAAGAAAAGATCAAACTTCAACAACAAGAGGCAATATACTGGCGTGAATATACAAAGCATCGTCGAGAACTAATGCTCACAGAGGATGAGAAACGAAGCCTCGAGTGCCAAATAAGTTATGCAGAGCRACAACTTGAAAAATTGAAGGATGCAAATATTTTTAATATCACCTTCCATATATGGCATGCTGGCCATTTTGGTACTATAAACAATTTTAGACTTGGCCGATTACCTTCTGCCTCTGTGGATTGGTCTGAAATAAATGCTGCCTGGGGACAAACAGCTTTGCTTTTATGTGCTCTTGCAAGAAAAATAGGACTAACATTTGAACGTTATCGAATTGTACCTTTTGGAAATCATTCATACGTTGAAGTGATTGGAGAAAACCGTGAACTGCCTTTGTATGGAACCGGAGGATTCAAGTTCTTTTGGGATACAAAATTCGACGCTGCCATGGTAGCTTTTCTAGATTGTTTAACACAATTTAGGCAGGAAGTAGAAAAACGTGACACTGAATTTCTTTTGCCGTACAAAATGGAGAAAGGAAAAATCATAGATCCGTCCACGGGAAATTCTTATTCAATTAAGTAAGTTTCTCATAGGTTATTATTTTTTTTTCAGGATATGATTAAATATGATTATTTCCAGAATACAATTTAACTCGGAGGAACAGTGGACCAAGGCTTTGAAATTTATGTTGACAAACTTAAAATGGGGTTTGGCATGGGTCTCGTCTCAATTTGCAAATGACTAATTTCTAATTGTTTCCTCGTATTAAACTATAATTATAATTCAAATATATAATTGAAGTATTATATTCCCTGTACATATATATATTTTATTCAAAATGGTACTAAGTAACAACGAGTTAGACGAAATAGGCAATACCAAAATTAGCTAACTTCCTATTATTTTCCTGGATTTTGTTGGATCTTGTTCGATTTTTCATCAAATTCTTTAAAGGCTATTATTTCCTCTAAAGTAGATACATCAGAAGAATTTTCACTGCTACTTTCATCTGAGTTTAAAATATGGTCATCAATCCATAGAGCATTTTTTTTCCTTTTGGGATCTGCTACGTTTGATTTTGTGTGCTTACGTTTCAGCGATTCTTTACTAGTTTCTGGTTTATCTTCACTCTTCTTAAGTCCCTCCTCTACCGCGCTGTTTACTTTATCCTCTAATTTCGCTCTAGCGTCTTCATACTCTTCATCTTTAAAATCATGCTTAGGAAGTGACAGTAGTTTTTCAATTTTCCGTTTTTTTCGTTCCTGAGATTCTCGTTCTAAGTCTCCCATTTTCTCCAAAACGGCTTTAAGGCGCTTTTCTTCATTGATGTCACGTAAACGGCGCCCGCTAAGATCTCGACACGCTTCCCTGTTTGTTGTCTTTTCTATTTGTGCACCAATGGCACGAAGCATAGAACCAAATCCACCTTTGCCACCTAAAACCCGTACCCGACATTGTGCCACACCAGAAATATTGTCATCAGCTGAGAGTCGGCGTCCATCTTTTTCGAGATATAACTCATTTAATGACAAGCCCTGCGCAACAGATATACATAGGTGTTTTAAACGTTTTCTATATATTAAAGAAAGTAAAACTTACAAATTTTTGTGAAATCAATTGTTTGATTTCTAAGCACTTTTCCACATTTGTTTTGAGTAGAAGTTGTTTGTCTAAATATATAAACGCCATATTTTCTTAGCTTATGTTATTATGGTGTTCTCTACTGCTGCTAATTTAATGACCCGTGAATTATAAAGTATATTTATTTACTTTTACGTCAACAAAATACAGAAATGTGTTTCGATTCATAGCAATAAAAATAGTTATCGATAAGTTTGGAACTGTCTGTGACAGTGTTGTTAAATAAATAAGGCAAAAGTTTGCACAACCACCTGAACTTCCCAACATTATTTACAACACTTTTTGCACTGTTTTATCGTATATGTAATGCCGATTTATATAACAGTAATACTTTTGCTAATATTTTACAAGTACTTATATCAAAGATTTTATATATTGAATGTAAATTATTTCAAAGAAAAGTTTTCAGCTGTTACCTGTTCAAACTCGGATTTCATAAATTAATCGATTATTTAAATATCAATAAGGAGAAAATATCGTGATATAGTATTTATTTTGACAGCTGCAACAATTCTGTGGGTCAAAACTCAAATGTGATTTATAACTTCTAGTGAAAAACTAATTTTTGCGCATAATAAAATAAAACATTTGAGGGTTAAAATTGTTACCTTATAACATTTAATACAGTTAAATATACTTAAATGTTGTCATCATCTTCAGACAGTGAGGACTCAGTAAAGTCTGAAGAGCAAAGGGTAGGATGAATTTTTTATTAATAATCATTTATAATTTTTTTATATTTTTATAAAGGACTCAATTCGAGATGACCTTAGTAAAATGAGCTTTGAAGAAATTATGAAATTAAAAGAGGAGTTGGGTGCAAAATTATACAATGAAGCAGTTTTGGGAGTAGATAATGACAAAGCTGAGAAGTCAAGCAGCAACAAACTTAAATCATTTAAGCGATTAAATAAAAACCGTCCACGAGAATTGACTGCTAAAAGGCAGGTGCCATTTGTATCTATCGAACAGATGAAACAAAATAAAACCGACGAGAAAATGCGTGATCCCCGATTTGACGAAAATTGTGGAGACTTTAATGTAAAACATTTCAAAGAAAACTATAAATTTCTTTCGAGAATTCGCCAAAAAGATATTTTAAAACTACGCAAACAATTACGTGAAACGACTAACAGCGATGATCGTAAGAGTCTGCAAACAGAGATACAAAAGCTAGTTAATAAAAACGTTGAAGAAAGAAAATGGCACATAAAACAACAGGAGCTGAAACGTGAAAAATTAGAGATTAAAGACGCCATTCAGAAAGGACTTAAGCCGCATTATAAAACAAAAAGTGAGTAGGTCGATTACAGAAATAGTTCATTAAAAATCGCTATTTAAATTGCCTTTTCAGAGGAGCGACGTGCTAAAGAATTGGTCACCCAGTTCGAGAAACTTAAGGAATCGGGTAAACTAAACAAGCATTTAGAAAAACGTCGGAAGAAAAATGCTGCCAAGGATCGAAAACAACTTGGAATTGCATAGCATTATTTTTAATTTTTTTCATATAGAAAGTATTTATTAAACGTAAACAAAAATTTAACCTGTCCTCAACATCTTTGCTTCACGTTTTTCTTGTAATTCACGTTTTTGTTCTGCAACAATAGTTTGCCGATCTTCTAAGAATTTAGCATATTCTTCTGGATTCAGTTCTCTTACAATTTTTATTCCGCAGGTGCGTGCAATGCCTACAAGCATTTCACACATTTGCTAAAAAAAATATATCAAAATCACATTTAGTTAAATTAAATATTATGCTGTAATTATACTTTGTTGGCCTCACCTGCATTGTTAACAAGGTGTTAGGTGGGTCTTGTATTTTAATTGYGGCAATTTCGTATAAATGCTTCAAAGTAATCATACCGGCGATTTCCCGGCCTGGTTGCATAGCACCGCGAGGAATGCCTGCAGCCTGTTTCAGCAAAAAGGTAGCAGGTGGAGAGTGTATAACCAAGTTGTAGCTGCGATCGCTGTTAACTGAAATACGACATGGGAGTGGAATGCCTTCTTTTATTTCTGCTGTCCGTGTGTTAAAGTCTTTGCAGAATGCAGCAATATTGATGGCACGCTGTGTATTATATGTGAGTATAAATATGACAACGGAATATAATGTTTCATATATCAGTACCAACCTGACCAAGCATTGGACCCAGCGGGGGGCCAGCAGCTGCCATACCAGCAGGTATGTTAGTTTTCAATTTAGTTGTATGTGTAATTTTATCTGCTGTTTTCTTTAAAATTTTAAGTTTACCTGCGGCTTTCGACATTTTTAATAAATAACTTTTTCAAATGGGTTTTTGTTATGCAAAAAGTGAACAACGAAAGGGAACTGACCATCAGCTGATTAGATGAACAGGGGTGTATTCAGTAAATACAACAAACTCTAACCAAAACACATATTTTTATAAATACACTTTTGGATAAAAAGAAGCCAATAAGAAGATTTTCTATTCATAAGTTTGTTATTTTTTTTATTTATCTTTTGAAAGTTTTGCTTTAATTTTATATGAGGAATAACAATATGTTACAGTAATTTCTATATGAGGTTTGACTGTAAAACTTTAAGCGGAATGCAACACTTCCTAAAAAGAGCAAAACTGTCATTGCAACAAGGGATGATACAAATGAAACCAATTTTGTTCAATATATATTGAAAAAAGAAAACTGCGGCACGGTCCTAAAACAGAATTTCTAAATAAATACAAAAGAAAATATAATAGAAAATTCTTATTATGCAAAATTGTGAATTTATTGCTTCAAAAGTAAATAGATAAGTATTAAAAAGATAAACATACATTGGATTGATACAAACTGTGCGGTAGACGCGCAAAAAGTATAAACATTTCAATGGTGCGTAACAAAACGCAATCGACTTCTTCGTCATCCTCGGGCAATGCAAGTGGTAGTGCAAGTAATAGTAGCAGTAGCACTAAATCTCCTATCCGTCAGAACAGCGCCAGCTGCAACAATATAAACAGTGGCGCGCGTACACACCGTAAATCTTCTAGTACCTGCAGTGTTGCATTAGCCGACGACTCAAAGCCAGCATCGTCATCTAGTCGGCGCTCACAACCACAATCTAACAATAATACCTCTTCTCATACCGACGAGGAGACAGACGTAGAATATGACAGAACCCCTACTGACGGCGCCCCATCGATCAGTTCAGTGCACAAGCAAAATCTTTATATCGTTTCATTTCCCATAATTTTCCTCTTCAATATATTGCGTTCGTTGATTTATCAATTGTTTTGCATTTTTCGATATGTATACGGGGCTAGCACAAAAGTGATCTATCGGCCTCACAAACGAGAGTGTAACATTGAAATTGTTGTTGGTTCTAATAAATCATTTCAAAACTCGCGAAACGAAAACTCTTTAATAAGCGAAAGCGACAAAAATCAAATCGTACAATATCATTCGCGTAATTCATCTTTGGCTACCTATCCACTAGCTGCAGGAACTGGAATTGGTGTTGGAAATAATTCTACAATCAGTGGCCAACAGCGTTATCGTTCCGCACAACAGTTAGATATGTCGGGAAGAGGAAACCTATCTAGTTCTCCGGGACCTGGTGATCCTCTSTTGGCTAAGCAAAAACACCACCACCGTAGGGCGTTTGAGTACATTTCAAAAGCACTAAAAATTGATGAAGAAAACGAAGGTAAATGACGTAGCTATCTGTTTATATTTATATTGAAGTAGAGTGTATTGATAATTATTCAATTTGTGGCAATGACTTCACTAGAAAGTATTTACCTTTGCTAGGTCACAAAGAATTGGCCATCGAACTGTATAGGAAAGGAATAAAGGAATTGGAAGATGGAATTGCAGTAGATTGTTGGAGTGGTCGTGGTGATGTTTGGGAGCGAGCACAACGTCTACATGACAAAATGCAAACAAATCTTTCAATGGCCCGAGATCGCTTACACTTTTTAGGTAATTTGTACAAATATATTTATATTTATATACTATATATATGTAATACATACATGCACTTCGACATATTTTTTTAATATCTTCTTTTGCTTTTTGTTGTTATTCAATTAAGAGTTMTAGTTGTTTTTTATTTTTATTTACACACGTTCTATTTTTGTTTTATTCATTTTATGTGTTAAAATTTGATATGCGGCCTATACAGAATTACGAGAAGAAGAATTAAAATTGCATGCGCTAAAGCTTAGTGATTCTGATGAACAAACAAATAATGTATTAGTTGTGCCACCAATGGTAGTAAATGGTTCTGAATATAAAAGTTCTGCAACCTCACGCACGTCTTTAACGAAGACTGATTCAAGAGTGCCTTCCTATAATATTCAAAATAAATTAAGAACTACAAAAAATTCATCTACGGATAGTCATAAGTCTATTAGCTGTGCTTCTACCACAACAGGAGGTAAAGTGTCTTCGACAGGTAAGTTGAAAGAATTGAGCAAGTTGTAACTTTGATGATCATTTGGAAGTAAAATTAAGAAATGTTGATTTTTTAATTAATTCTAGATTTTCTAGAAAATTAACAGTTAGAACTATCGGATTTTTTTTGTCTATTAGGATTTGGACATAGGAGAGTAATTGTTTTACTGCTTTATAGATGGCCGGCTCGTCCTTATTTTTCAAAAWTTTTTTTTTATTTTAAAAATTTTGATTTGATCATTTACCTTTTGCCTTTATTATTTGTGTAATCACTAATGTTTTATGTCTGTAAGCACTAAAATATTAATTTATGGTTCGTAAATAATATTTTTATCTCTTTTATYTTGTAGCTTCGGGCCGCAAATTGACCGTTAGCTCAAAACGTCCAGGAAATTTGGCGGTAATTAACAAATCTCAAACGTTACCACGTAACTTGGGTTCGAAGAATGCAAGTAGCACGGCAGTGCAAAGACAACCGGTTAAAACTGCTGCCACACCACCCGCGGTGCGCAGACAATTTGTAAGTAATTTGCACATATACAGACGTTTTGCAGTATAAACATGTAATATATAGTTCTTAAAAGATAGATAGAAATGAAATTAACAAATGCTAACTATGTAATATAAATCTATAACTTCTTTCCTTTAGACATCGGGAAGAAATACGCCACCGCAACGAGCTCGGACTCCTATCAATACCAGTTCCAATTATGGTAATCAAAGCAGCGGTAGTGGCACTGCAGCAGCCGTAACTGTCAAAGGGGTTGAACAAAAATTGGTGCAAATAATTTTGGATGAGATTGTAGAGGGCGGAGCAAAAGTAGAATGGTCTGATATAGCCGGTCAGGAAGTAGCTAAACAGGCTTTGCAGGAAATGGTGATTTTGCCTTCGGTGCGTCCTGAACTTTTCACTGGTAAATAACGAAATGAAATTGAGTTTTTATAAACATGCAACTATACTCTTCGTTTCCATCTCATTTGAAGGTTTGCGTGCACCTGCTAAGGGTTTGCTATTGTTCGGGCCACCAGGAAATGGTAAAACGCTATTGGCGCGGGCTGTAGCAACGGAATGTAGTGCGACATTTTTAAATATTTCAGCGGCTTCTCTCACAAGTAAATATGTTGGAGATGGCGAAAAATTGGTGCGTGCGTTATTCGCTGTGGCGCGTGAAATGCAACCATCTATTATATTTATAGATGAAGTTGATTCATTGTTATCAGAACGTAGTAGCAATGAGCATGAAGCTTCACGACGTCTCAAAACAGAATTTTTAGTTGAATTCGATGGTCTGCCGGGAAATCCGGAAGGTGATCGCATTGTTGTATTGGCCGCTACAAATCGGCCGCAAGAGCTAGATGAAGCCGCTTTGCGGCGCTTTACAAAGCGTGTATATGTCTCGCTGCCGGACATTGATACGCGTGAACTATTGTTGAGTCGTTTACTTGAGAAACAAGGTAGTCCACTCGGCACAGAAGCCTTACGCCGCTTGGCAAAGCTTACCGAGGGCTATTCAGGTTCTGATCTAACGGCTTTAGCCAAAGATGCCGCACTTGAACCCATACGTGAACTTAACATGGAGCAAGTCAAATGTTTAGATATCAGTGCAATGCGCTCCATCACTGAAAATGATTTCCACAATTCATTGAAACGAATTCGCCGTTCGGTAGCATCGCAGAGTTTGAACTCATATGAAAAATGGTCACAAGAGTATGGTGATATAACAATTTAAGTATTCAAAAAGTAATAATAAGTTGTGTAGTTTGTGTCATAATATACTATATAACGTTCTCACTTGCGAACTAAAATGCTTAAAGAAGTTCACCTAAACACAAATTAAATTTAAGCTGCTTTCTTCGCAGCTTGATTTAAAGCCTTATAACAATGCTTTTGCGAATGCAAGGGTCTTTTCTTATTATATCTTTTTTGTTTTCATCAATCTATTCCTTTATAAAAACAAAATCATAATTTAATTAATGTCAAATAATTCAAAACTTCAATAACTATATAAAATCTATAATATTCTTGTTTTGTACGTTGTCTTGAGTTGTAAAAATTTATGAGCTGTTCAGAAATAAAGCGAAAAAGATGCTAATGGAATATAATCGATATAATGCAATGCTATTCATGTAGCAATGTTCAATAGCACTATTTTTCATTTTGAACGTGATGAGGTTTCAAAGGTGCAAAACGTTAGCAAAAAGAATTATTAACTGTCTTATTTTATTAACTTGTATAAATATAAACAAATCATCAATAAATTTTGCCAAGTTAACAGTACACATGCATAAGCGAATACAATATTAAAAATAATTTATAACGTTCTTTATTTGCTAAAAACACATAAAAATCGCTTATATCTTCATATATGTGTATATATATGTACGTTTTATTGTATTATGTTTAGTGTTATCTGTCAATATTATTTAGTATTTAATATAACGTTTTTTTTATATTGTTTGTATGCCATTCCAAACACTTAGCTATGCTTTGAAAAATAACTTCCATTGAAGTATTTGAAAAAAAATTGTATCTCAAATGAAAAGCTACTTCGATAAGCTACACGTTAGTTTTAAGTAAATGTAAAATAAGATAAGAAGAATTAAACATAATAAAATTTGGCAAGCAACAAGTTTTTGTCTTTTTGTTTAAGAAATGCTCATCTTTAAATTATTGACTGTTATATAAACAATTTATGCKTTATAAATAATTTGCGCATGATTACCGAGTGTTTTTTGATTGTTTTCTTCATACCAAAAAGGTTTCTTTAAAGGGAAATAGTGTTATGTATAACTAATATAATAAAATATTTCAGAACTCATAGAAATCTCATTCTCTATATCCGTGACTTATAGTGATACCGAGTTGCTTAAATTTTTATAGCCTGAACAGGGTATATTAAGTTTTCCATTCCACCCTATAAAATACATACATATATAAGTAATCAACGTGACTAGCTGAGTCCGACTGTTTGTATATTATATACGCAAATTAGTCCTCGAGATTTTGAGATATCGATCTAAAATTTGGCATAGGTATTTCTCTATCCAAGAATTCGCTCATTGTCCTAACCGCCGATATTCGTACCATCATTGTTCGGATCGGAATCCTATAGCTTATAGTTGCCATTTAAACTGGTCGATTAAGGTGTTATATACAGTTATGATTTTCAAAAAATCGATTTACGTTTTCTTTATATATATATGTATGTATATATCTGAGTATACACACACAAAATTTCAAATCGATCCAACGAATATTTTCGAAGTTATAGACACACTAGTGAAAAAAATAAACTACATGTAAAKTGCTTTCAAAACTTTAAACTCGTTYTTCTCGAAACGGTGTTTTCAAAGTCGGTGAGMAAGATATCTCAGAAACRGCTGAACCGATCGGTCTGAAATTTTTACACAARCTTCTTAACTATATTTTTTAGTAATTAATCGAATTCCCCATCCGATGAAAATTTCTAATTTTTATTAACAATTAAAGACCCGAATTTTGGTCGAAAATCGAACCTTTTGCTCTTGAGTAGCCGCCATTTTGTCAAAAAAAATTTTTTTTGCTAATTCCTTCGATCAATCACTATATTATTTATTATATTAATGAAATTTATTTGGTTTTTGCTTTTTAGATGATTCAGTCCAGAGATATCGTGCTCACCGCAGGAGGCCTTTTTTGCGGACCTTTGCAAAATTGGCAATATCAACGTTAACGATAATTATTTTTGGCAATTAAACAAAAAAAGTGAATATAGTTTAAGGTTGTCATAATATAYCTGTCAAGTTTCRAATCAATAAATCAAAGAGTTTGCTTAGAAAAAAATCTTGAAAAATGCCTTTTTTTCGTCATCCTAACCTCTTAAAATCCAGTCTTTGTATGGATACTTTTTTATTTGACAAGTATTACTTTACTTTTGTCATGGATTATTGTACAACTTTCTGTTAATTTTCTTTCTACTCGAACAGTGAAATTTCGTGCGTCTCCAAACAGTGTACAGTGTCGAATTATTTCTGATTTTAGAAGTTTTTGAAATACTTACAAATTTATGAAATGTTATTTGATTATAACCTAACTTCCAATCCAACAAGTTTTCCTGAAAAAAAATTTTTTTTTAATAGAAAATGTTTTATAACCCCAAACTTTTATGTGCGCATGAAGGTTTTGTAGCCAAAAATATTGGCATTCTATCATTCTTACGTTGCACTCGGTAAAGTGTTACCGTGCAGACTCATATATAACCAAAAATTGAGTCATTCAACTTGAATAATTTTCTTAATAAATGAAATAGTCTGTATTGCATGATTTTTTAAATTTTATTTTTGTTTCAATATTTTGCATGTACATATGTATATCGCATTCACTTTTTCACTGAAATAAGAACTTTATTTCAATTTTTGTTATTTTCTGTTGCATCCATTCAACGTGTTCACCTCTTACTTAATAGCTATGGTTTGTTGTATTTCTTGCGGATCACTACAAACTCGCAAAAATGGTGTGTGTAGCAATCGTACTTACTGTAAAGCTTGTCACACCGTTCGTTTTTTTTTTTTACTTTCTTCCATTAAATTAAATATCCTAACTTGTTACTTTAAATGTAGAATGGATTATATCATTTACTCTACCCGCCCGTCAAGTTCCACTTGCAGTAGTTTCTTACAATATTTTGTTATTGATGTCCTGATTGATGAAGTTCTTGCCACATTTCGAAGTAATGTGTTTTGTCCTCTGAAGCTGTGTTAATCTATTGAAAAGTAAAAAAATTCTCTCGCTATATTAAGTAAATTGCTTACAAATGTTAAGTTAATAGCAAAGTGTGGGTGTTTTTGTATTTGAAATATCCTGTAACTCTTCGTAGTTCGATCGCATTGTATAATTAAGTTCTCTTTATTTTAAATATAATCTATTTAACAACGACCTAATTTCTAACTTCTCTTTATCATCTTTGTTTGTGTTTTTTCTTTTATGTTTCGAGATTATAGCGAATATTACAAGCTTTGAATTTTACGTTGTATGTTGATGGTTTTTTTTTTTTCGTTATAAGAAACTTATTTAGTTTGCCCAACAGCAAGAACAATGCCCTGCTTCCAATACTTAACATTTCTGCTGCAGAAGTTTTCCCCGTGTGTCATCTTTACATTCCTATTTAATCCTATTCATTTTAGTTGTGTTTAATTTTTTCGCAGTCAATCCAATATTAAAGACAAAATTGGCTATGATCCTGTGTTGAGTTTAGCGTCACGTTAGTTGCTTCACGAATTTACAGTTGTTGCTGGTAGGTAGCATTATATGTTGCGGTTTTATGACAATACTGCTGACCATGATTACAGCACCAAGTGGGAAGATAAGTAGTTAGGTACTCTAATTCACAACTTGAGCTCTCATTAGATTTGTATTTGTTTGGGTTTGTTTTATTCGTTTGGTGTTTTGCTTTTGATGCCTTTTAATATATTAATCCTCCGTATCACCCACTTGCTGCAACAACTATGACGGRCATATCAGGTTCATTGGCCCTGGTACTGAGGCATGGCAGCGCTATACATCATTTGCGGAGCCAGTGAGCCATTTGCTGCAGCTGCAGCTGTGGCAGCCGCTGCCGTTACGCTCGGCACAACTGTRCCTGGTACGCCCCATGCCACATTTGGTTGTACCATGCGGTAACCCGCTGCTAAATTTTATTAAATTATTAAAAAAATATTTCACAAAATATTTATTTACGATTACATACCTCCGGCTTGTTGAGCACTAGCATAGGCATATGGATAGTATCCTTGTTGCATATATTGCGTTTGCATTTGAGCGGCCGGATAGCCCTGTAACGGTGTAAACAACTAAGCAATTATTCAAACTTTCTCTTAATCGTTCTTTATATATGTTTTAAAAATCTTACTGTAGGTGGGTACCAATAACCCATTTGTTGGTAGGCAGCTGCATATGGATACTGGGCAGCGGCAGCCAGCTGYTGTTGAGTCATCATTTGTGCAGGGATTCCTGCTCCAGCCGCAGCAGCGTTAGCTACGACAGCGGCCGCTGCTGCTTGTTGTGGTGTGGTCGGTACTCCAGGCGATATGATAGTGCCGGCGGCAGCGGCCGCAGCTGCTGCGGCAGCTGCTACTCCCGCGGACGCTGCCGCCACATTGTTCATTGAGTGTTCGCCACCGTTTTCCTTCCCCCAAAAGCATTTCACTTGATTACCGTGCACTTCCGAATTGTGAGTGTGCTCAATTGCGCGTGCGGCTGATTCTTTTGTAACAAACTTAATAAAAGCGTAGCCTTTATCTTTGAAAACGCGTACATCTTGTATAGGTCCAAACTGAATGAAATGCTTGTGCATAACTTCGTCACTAATTACATTCGGAGGGAAACCTCCACAATAAACGGTGGTATTGGTTGGACTTGATTGATTGTATACCTCCTCAAAGGTATGTCGTACATTTCCCTTCATGCCCATTCCACTACCAGATTTGGTAGATTCACGGGGTGGGGCCAATTTTCGTGTCGACCAATTTGTTCGAATCGACCGCGAGCCGATCCATTGACCATTCATCGCTTGTATCGCATTTTCCGCCTCAGCTTTCTTTACAAATGAAACAAAAGCGTATCCTTTCGACTTCATGGTTTGAGGATCTCTTACGATTCGGCAATTCGATATTTCCCCAAAAGGCGCAAAAGCTTCACGTAATGTCTCTGTTTCGATTTCTGGACTGAGATCACCAACAAATATATGATGATGTGAGCTAATATCTGTTTTTGGCTGGTTCCCAGGACTAGTAGCCCAATTCACCTAAAACATATTAACATAATTAGATTTATAATTTAA
Source organism: Bactrocera latifrons (assembly GCF_001853355.1). Classification (NCBI taxonomy): domain Eukaryota; kingdom Metazoa; phylum Arthropoda; class Insecta; order Diptera; family Tephritidae; genus Bactrocera; species Bactrocera latifrons. Next base: position 446,969 of record NW_017537301.1, read on the forward strand.
GGACCATTGTACGTTTTCAGTAATACATACCTTTATTTCTTTATCAAGAAATAAACGTTTATTCATTGCAGTTAGTGCAGTAGTTGCGGCCTGATAAGTTGAGTATTCAATGAATGCATATGGATCATTGCCGGGTTCTCTTATGATTTTGCAGTTTTTGACGGGACCCATTTGACTGAATAATGCGATAAGTAAATCTTCTGAAACTGAACCGTCTAAGTTGCCAACATACAACGTTTTTGGTTGAGACTCGTCCATCATATACATTTGTTTACTTATTTTAACTTCAAATTGGTTTACTTTGTTTTGCCACACTGATACTGTCAGTTGTTGCGATCACAGAGACAAAAATTGCCAGCACTGTTTCTCAAATTATCTATGCAATTTTAATAACTTTAACCAACTTCGTTAAAAATCGATTGCCGAAAGATTAGAATAGTAATTTTATCATGGCCTTGTATGTGCTAAATAATACAGTACTTGCTGTTTTTAAGTATCATTCATGTCTGAGTACACAATTATATTATAAATTGGCGCTTCAGTATTGACTGAAGTGTTTTCTTTTAACCGTTCTATTAACACAAAGATTTATTTGAAGATGAATCCAAACTCTATGTATATTATTTATATTTTTTTATAAAAATCATAGCTATCTACTCTAATGGAGTGTTGAAAATGTTTCCATAACTCAAGCTTCTAATTTGGACTGAAATCTAGATTTCGCTTAAAAGCTTTTATAMATCTGGTATTTGATGAATGTTTATATATTTCTTGGAGAAGTATTTTCCATTAGTTATTACATATGGCATAGACGTTGAAATGCTTAGTATGAAGAGCTGGCTTTGAAAATAATCGTAGTAAATAGAAAACTAGATAAAGACGAACTTTCGTAATCTATATAAAAATAAATAAAAAAAAGAACAAAGTTATATGCATTTATAAAGATAATGTAAATATTAATGAACTATATATAAATCTTATAAAAAAAATTTAACTGAACATATTTGGACGGATTTTGTAAATATTTAAGATGTCGACTCGATTGTGAATGCACCATAAAATCAAATTTAGAACTCGATATACATTATTAATATGCCAGTTAATCGAATTGAATTTATTTTGTAAGATCGCTTAATTTCAAACTATGACTACCGAAAATAACTCATAAATATACTTTTCTATTTTCAAGCATAGTGCAAAATGTTACTATATTTCACCTATGTATTTAGTAATGTAACGTGAATTTAACACTGAATTTTTCATGTCAATACAATCACAACGGAAAGTTTTTAAGATGAACCATGACAAGCAAATGATTGAAATTTCAAAATGTTTTGTACTATGACTGAATGGCGTTCCTATTGATGTTAAGATCTATTTGGCGACTGTGCGAATTTGCTCTTAGACATTAGTGCAATGAACAATAACGAGCACGCCAAGCCGCAAAACTAGCACAGGCACAGCTGCACAAGGAAACGCAGGATGATGTCTATGTTCCCTTTGTTATCTTGGGCAATTGAGCTGTTAACATAACTTGGATAAACTATGAAAATCAAATCTTTACAAATTTACTTACATTTCAATTAATTCCCCCGCCTCCATGCAAAACTTTTATTCTAAAAAGACATTCAACGGCTTCACAATCTACAGGAAAACTTTTTAATACGGAACGAAATCAACGAGAATGAATAACGATGACAGGAACAGGAATGAGAGGTCGGTCTCGTAGAAAAACGAAACGAAACAAATTTGCAAACCGGGTGAATAATTAATCTATCCTGCTTACTCTCACACACCGTTCAGAAAGAAGCTGCGATATACATCGGAAAAAGCAATAGAATAATACAAACCACACACTTAAAGCAAAATGAAAGTGAGAATAAAGTGAAAACCGCGCTGTTAATACAGAGTTGCATTTTAGTTAACCAAAAAAATTTGCACATTAAAAATAAAAATGAATTACTAAAAACTACAACACAACAATCAATAATTCGCATTGTATAGTAATCAAATGCTGAAGTTCAAAATAAACAACCAGTGCATTGTTTAACTTATTGCAGTTTATCAAAAATGGAACTTTCCATGTCTGGCAAGTCGATGATAGCCATTTTTGTTTCTCATCTATTTACAGCGCACATCAAATCCCTTTCCCCTGGAGAACTAACATGAACATCAATTCACTCATATGACGTGGCCTGTATTTTTCTTTACAATCACATACACCTTATCCATTCACATTACTACTATGTTTGTTATTATTAAGTAATTTACCAATTTTCAGCGTTAACACAATTTATTTTTAGTAAGACCCCGCTTTGTGTAGCGTCGTATAATCTTTGCCTTACTACTTGTTAATGCAAGCTCAAGTGAAGTGACTATGTCTGACATGAATTCATGTGATCCTTGTCTTACTCATTTACCAAAAGTTCATCACTGAAAACTTTCTAAACTATAAGGTGGCCACATGTTTTAAAACATTTTTGTTAGTACTGGTATATAAAAGTTTTTAGTATTAATAAATTTCAATATTTTCTCATAATTCAATTATTTGGCCTTAAGTATATTAAAGTATAACAAATATAATTTCCAATACAAGAATTTGTTAAAAAAAAGTATGCCCGTAGTTGTTTATGGAATTTTCTAAGGTCTGATATTAGAATGGTTTGGCCAGTATATTGCGGACGTTCCAACAACAGCAAAAACCAGTATATTGCGGCTTTAAAGTATTTTTTGTTTTTGTTTGATGGAATTATTTTTATTGTAACATGYTTAAAATGAATTAGTAAAATATATACGCGTTATGTCTTCAATATTTTGGCCTTAGTTCATAATGGCAACATTGTAAAAACACGCCTTGTACAAATTTCTTTGGAGACTTCTAATATGGGAAAAACTAAGAAACGAGAGAAAAAATCTAAAAAACATAAACATAAACATAGTAAAAGTAAACTCAAACATAAAAAAGTTAAAAAGAAATCTGAAGCTACGGTGGGCAGGCATCCAGAAGAGAAAACTGACAATGATGAAAGTGGCTTTGAAATACCTGTGGAACTTATGAATACAAAGTCCCATACACCTGTCACACCAAAGGAGCATCAAAAGCGTCAAAGTGAAATGCGTCGTGTTGTTGACCCAACTACTGGACGAGTTCGTCTTATCAGAGGGGAAGGAGAAGTAATGGAAGAAATTGTGAGCAAGGAGCGACATGCTAAAATTAATAGTTTAGCAACAGAAACTGATGGACTAATTTTTCAAAAACATACCATTGGCACGATAAAAAAACAGTAATAATTAATTAAACAAAATATCTTTTTTCTCTCATTGCCTTAATATTTTACATAATCAGCATTGTAAAATATAAAAAAAAAATATCTTTAACTTTAATTTTATTTCACGCTCTGATAAGATAGATTATTAATAAAGCTGGTAAAAGAACGTTGTGGTGCCATCGTGCCAGGCCAGGTTATCTCCTACTTTTGCTCGACACATTGGACATGTTTGCTCTCGTTTAAACCAGGTAGTAACACAACTGTCACAGAAAATGTGTCCACATTCTAGCACCACAGGCGAGACATACGCATCTTGACATATAGCACATAGCTCTTCGGAGGTATCAAAATCATCTTTTTCCGGTTTTCCTAACTTATTCTTTTTTTAAAAATAAAAAAAAATATACATATATAAACTTCACAGCCTTTATAGAAGATTACTTACTACATCCTTCAATAAACTGATAAATGACTTCTTCAGTGTTTTACCACGGTCTGCTAATTCGCATCCTTTAAGTACTATGTAAGTAGATGAAAACATCACACCAGAAATCTATATATACAATCCTTCATTATTATTGCAAATGAGAAATTATTTCCACAAAATTACTCACAGCATGTAAACCGGAATACGATTCGAAAAGGAATAGTAACCATTGGCGAATGGGGACCAAAGACCGATAAAATTGAGAAAAAAATTCAATGAACACATACAATCGTGTCTGAAATAAAGTATGTTACAAAATCAAATTCGGGAGTTAGAATTAATCAGGCATTAATTGTTGTACCCTTGACTTATGTCGTATGGCTCGCAGTGGTAATAAAGTAACGACCAATTTTATTGAAATAGTAATCAATTTAAGAAGAAGATCATTTACGGCTATGTAGTATATAACCGTTGTTAGTGATATTATCTTCGGTATAATAATTGTATTCTCAATTGTATTTGGTGAATCGGTTGTAGGCGTATACGTATCCTGGGGAAGATTATGTATTACCTGATGAACCATATTCCGTTCGCTCGTTGGAGGCGCTAATAGCAAACCAAAAGGATCTGGGGAAGTTGATGATGCCAATAAACGTAACGTAATTACGGCAGCAACCAATAGTAAGTCCCGTAAAAGTATTAAGTTCCTTTTTTGATCAAGTCTTATAACTTGAGCTTGCAAAGATTTGTTAACGCAATACATAACGAATTGTAATGTTATTATATCCAATATTGCAAGTGAATGATCATAAATAAATTTTACGAACAATATACATGCGAAAGGTATATAGTGAAGACAGTGGCGAATGGTTGGTATAACTATGTCCGGGAAACTAGTGTTATATAATTCATTGGTTGAAGTTGCCGTCTCTTCTGTACCTCTTGTTGGAATTACAGGAATACTATACGTCTGTTGATCCGTTGAAACATTTCCACTTAAATCTAACCCATCCCTTCTTACATTTGTTTGATGCAATGCATTTGACGGAGTTGTAAAGCTGTTGATATCACCTGCTGTAACATTATTGCGGAAATTTATATGATGATCAAATATTAAACTTGATGATCTTGTGGCATGCGGTSCTGCTGAAACCGAGTTTATTTGAGCATCGAAATTACGATTAAACATAATTGGACTATTGATATCATTTTCATAGGAATGCCGAGCAGATTCATCGAAATTATTTGTTGTAGAAAAAGAACGTAAAACTTCAGGTGAAAAAACGTTATTTAAATTTCCCAATGAATTGGGAAGGGAATGGACTCTAACATAGTTCGATCCGGAACTTATTCCACCTGTATTTTGTTGCGACGGAGTGCCACTTCCTGATGCAGCAATAATGTTTCCAAGTCGGCTCCTAGTGACTTCTGCTACTTGATCTCTTATAAATCGAGCATAATGTTCCATGATGTTATGCGAAGTTCTTGTCTCACTAGTTGATTCTAAGCTTTCAGATGCATTTTCTTCTATATCTATTCTTATATTTTCGAAAGACTGTTGAATTAAAGGTGTATTCTGAGATGATAAGTTGTGGACATCAGGCGAAGTTAAGTTGGAAACATTGACCTCARTATCATTTGCTTGCAATCGGAACAAAGTTCTATTTGCTTCCGTTTCATTATTTATGTTGTTGCTATTCATTACGCCGACAAAATACTTTCTATATTTGTTTTTAAAAGCAATGTTGATTTTATTTTGGTTTGCATAGCAAGGAATAAACTTTCTGCACTTTTTTTTTTTTGGTTTAAAGTTACTACATCCCCACGGGGTGGTGTGTAGATTTATTTGGCCAGCTGGGTAGCTATAACGCCAAAACGTCTTTCTGCACTTAGGAAGAGTAATCTGAAACTGTGGTTTAAGTGCTTTTATTAAATGCAGGGTTGCCTTTCGTTTTAAAATTAAGTATAATTCTTTATTTACATCTACAGATTTGTTAAGATATTTTTTTCATATAATATATATTATTTAATTAACAATATAAAGTTTTAACAGCACCTAGTTGTTTTTAAAGGTATTTGAAATTTTCAAAAATAAATTTTCAAAAGACTGAGAACAGTTTTTATCCGCGTTATTCATACATATATACATTTTAACCCAGTCAAAATCGAAAATTGCATTTTAATAATCCAGGCTTCTAATATTAGTAAATTTAAAATCTTTCATTGAATGACGAATTAAAGGGTTTGATATATAAATACTGATTTTGAAATTTCAACTACTGAAAAGAAATTTGAGAAAATAAATAATTTGAATTGACTTATGCTATTTTTGTATTTTCCGTCCYCCAGTCTAGAATACTTACCTGTAAAGGGGATTTTAAATAGAATAAAGAATTTGAATTAAATTTGTAATTTGTGTAAAGTTGAAGGTAAAATAATTCAGTTTATCAATCTACGTTAGCAATTCTTCGTTAAGACGAATGTATGTATGTATGTGCATAACATTTACTAATATGAGCAGAGTAAAACGTCGAAGCAAACGTCGGAGATCTTTAAAAGTATGTACTATGTATATAAATGATCATAGTGATGAGCTGAGTCGATTTAACCATGACCGYCCGCTTGTGTAGATGTCGATCTGAAAGTTCGCACATGTTTTGTTCTCCTTGAGAAATTGCTCATTTACTGAAACAGCCAATATCAGATAACTATAATATTCCGGTATAGAAAAATGTTTAATTGATACATGTATGTTTCACAAATATAAAGAATGTATGTATGTATCTATCGTTTAAACTGACCGATCAAATCAAGATTAAGATCTCCATAAACGATTTTTTTTTTCTTATTAAGATTCTTAATTCCACTTGAAGGCTGTTTATATCAAACAATATGGCTAAAAAACGTTTTGAACATTGTTTTTGCTAAAGAAAATCTCCTAATACAATCATTTCTTTTTCGGGAGAACGTTCATCAAGCCACATGCCATAAATAAAACGAATATAACGTTGGTTACAAGGCAATTCTGTTTCGTATCAAACATACATATATATATATATACTATACATGCATATTTGACTGCACATATATATGTATGTACATGCACTGCATTCACCCTTACTCACATCAGGTGGGCTTACARAGCCAGTTAGTAGTGCACTCTTATTCATTTCAGGGGAAGAAATGGTGGTGCGTCAGAAACAACCCAAAACTAACAACAAAAATGCATATTGYCATGGAAACTTTGCCACAAGCCTTTGACACGACAAGAAAACTAAATTCACTTTGTTTAGTTCCTAATCTTTTCCTTCAGTGCATACGCATATATTGTACATACATATGTACATATGTACATATGCGGCCTAAATTTATTAGTGCTCTATAATAAGCAAGTTTACTTAAATAAATGTGTAAATATTTTGAAAAACTTGCGTGTTAAAAATATTAATATGAATTTTTATTAAGAAAAAATTTGAACAACTATGCAAATGTGTGAGTATTTCATTTTCATAAATTTAAAATTTTATTGCTAATATCGGAATCAAACCGTCATACTCTATTATTCACGAACTAATGAAGTTAATTAATTGTTCAGAAAGAATAACAATAAAAACAAAGTGGTTTTTGCAGCATTGAAAATTTTTTTGCCAAAGTTCTTCCAAAAATTATATGGTGCCGCAGAACATCTGAGTGAATATATGATTTTTTCATGACCAAAGCATGATACCAACAAGACGACCTACGACCAAATTTGTTTTTACGTTTTATAAAATTACTTTCATAAAGGTATATTATATTATCAAGTTTAATATAAAAAAAAAAAGAATATATTCAAATGTTTGAAAGACGATTTATTTGGCTTATAAAATAATAAGATATACACATTTTTTAAAAACTAAATTCTTAACCCTGTGGCTTATACTCTAGTAAAAATAAATATTATGAAAATAAAGGGTATTAAGTAAATGCATACAGATGTATGTATGTACATACATATATAGCGTTATGACATACTACATACTAATCTCCAAATAGCATATGTAAATTATTTGAAATTTTAATATTAATATAAAAATCACCACTATATTTATGACAATTAATTTCATCAGCACCTTCAGTCTATTTCATCTCTCTCACTCTGGTCCCCTGCGCAAAATATCTAGCAAATTTGTGGTTGTTAAGATACAAATATACGGACATATATCGTGACATAAATATGCATGTATATACATATAACTACTCAGGAATAATTTCTCTTATTCGTTTGTTTTTACAATGAACGTGATCCGTAATTATAAGGACAGCGCCTTTATATGTATAAGCGTTATAAAACAGAGCAAAATATTATTGCTTATCAATGTTCCAGCATATCATCATCTGGGTGTACATACGATGCACAACACGGAATGACGTTCAATGAACTGGCATTGTTATGCGTGGCGATAAAGTTTTCGTCGATCGATGACGCCGTTGCAAAAACTTCTTGACGGATTTAAGAGGCAATTGGAAATGGTAGTAAGCACAATATGGCAATGGATCCCAATAGGCGAATAGAGCTTCCCTCTTATCTAGTACTGTGGTCGGAGTGGAGCGTTCAATAGAGCTCCAGCGAAAATTTGCTGTTAACGCACCGAGCGTTGACTCCTCATCTGGACTTGTAAAACTTAATTGTCTTCGATGTATGCATTTCATAGTGCGGCAGAGTACTTGAGCATGAGATCGATTATAGCAGATATATGGCAATGAGACACCGACACGTACACCGAGTGGAATGAACTGCGTTGTGCCTTGACACTTAATTAGACGAAAGCTCATGTGCCCATTGATGCTACGATGGAAGCGCACTTTGGCGAAAAATGTTTTCAGCCAAAAATCAATTTGAGCTTCGTCGGACACTACGGGGCTCCCATGTGCGTGTAATGGCGTTACAGGTATCAAATTTTTCGTTTCATGTTCTACTTTACAAGTAACATTCGAAACAATTCGTGAATCTTTGACGGTTGTACAAGTAATATAATGTTCACCCGGTAAATCGCGTATCACAATCCACTTTTCATTTTCACTTATTTCATGATTAAATTTGAATTCCACTCTATTATTTGGTAATAAGTATTTGAAACGTTCAACTAAGCCTTGAAAACCGACCGCCATTAGGATATTTCGAAAATTGCTGATGAAATTGTTCTCATACAATTGCTGAAGATCGTTTGGGGAAGTGAGTACAGAGTGTGGTGGCACGACAATATTATGAGCTGTACATTTTTTGAAAAATTCCAAACAATCATCTAAAACGTTGGTCTCATTCATACCCGGTATGAAACTGGCACAGCCAAGTAGTTCCAAATGTTGTTTAGCAAGTGCATCGTAATAGGCAGGACTCGTTGCGCAAACCGGTATATAAACTGAAGGCTTCTCCTTGCTAACGATTTGACACAAAGCAGTTATATAGCTGTCTACATTATTTGGGCTTGGTCGGGGGACTATGTAGAATTTGTCGACGGCGGTGGAGAAACGTGCTAGCCCAAAGAGTCCTTCGAACTCGAACACCACCACTCGTGAACCGGAGGAATAAAAATTACGTGCCAAATGCAATGTTTGAATTGTACTTCCACAACTAATTAGAACGGTGCGTCTATGACGTTGCGGGCCATCCGCTGATACATCCATCAAAGAGTCAACATTTAACATCCACTTAATAAAAGCCACAGGTATACGAACGAACTTCCAAAAGATCCACAATAAAGCTGACAACCAAAAACTGGGTGCCGCTATCGAGAGCGGTATATAAAGGATAAAACGTATGATCGTAAAAGTTAAATTGATCAGCAATTGTGGCCAAAAGAGTAAAACTTGTCGCAAAGAAGCAGAAATGGTACGCGGTGATCGGCGCACCAGTTGTGATTGATGACCGAAAGCTGGATTCATATTGATATTGGTTGAATTCGCGAGCTGTTCCTGACCAGGATCTTCGGGTATTTGATCCAAAGAGTTGATGCGGCGAAATTTTGATCGTGAATAACGAATTTGACGCGCTTGTTCCTGTTTCTTTAAAATATCGATCGCCATATTTATTTCCTTTAATCAATTAATTTACGTTTAACAAATCGCTTTTGGKGGAATTTTCCACAGCTGCAGTTATTTCAAAGTAGTTGAACCAAGCTAACATCCGACAATAAATTGAAGGTTTATCTGAGGTACTGGCAAATTGTATTGCAACCGTAAGACTGAATTTAATAAATTTATGCCCGACGGATTTGCAATAATGGCAAAACTCAATAAGCTACTAAGTACCACTTAAATAGTGTCTCATCTTTTAAATCTCACCATTAATATAAAAACTCAAAGAATTAATAACGATGTGTTGATACGAGCTCATCTCCTAGTCAACAATTCAGTATTTCTTTTTTTAATTAAACAAATCCCTACCGGAATGAAGTATATAAGAGAATACACATGCCAATATAATCAGAAGTACACATGCAAACCTCTGTGCCAATATGTGAATGTATGGCTAAAACCCAATTTGAGGGAATGCAGTGGCGGGATCACTTCAATTTAATTTGGGTTACACACATTTTTTCGAATTCTTTATAAATGCTCTATATATATAATATTATATATAAAATTTTGCAGTGAGTATCATCGGGACCCAAGACTTGTAAGGCATAACATCAAGCTGATTCGCAAGCTGAGATAAGGTTTATGTTTTATATTTTCAAGTACAGTCGGTTAGCGAATGCTTGCCTTTACTACACTGTGCTGAATGCGCCACTGTGTGGGCACACGCTAACCACGAGACCATACACATTTATTAACAATTATATTCATTTTGCTGTAGTGGTGATGATGATTTGTGCTTATTTTTTATTTCAATACAAATTCGTATTATCAATTTTCATCATCGCTTGAGCAGAAGTGCAAGCTTATGTTATGGCACYACACCTCGGGTTCTTGATTAGTTTACCTTATCAAACAATTAATTATGCATTAAACGAAAATACTACTACAGAGTTTTAGTTTTTGAATGCACACTGATTTTTTCTTCGCATCAACAATATTGTGTGGAGTATTGTGTATCTTTTTCATCGAGTTGGGACTTAAATACCGACTTTTTTCACCATCAGGCCCAATTGTAACGATACATTTGAAAGGAAGTGTGTGGAAGCATTGGTACAGTTGTTAGTTGATTATTTCCGAACTTTTTTGATTTTGATACGATTGCACGATTTAAAACTGTTATTTCAGAAATGCCATATATATAATTATACTATTTAGTTTCTGATCGAACATTTTGTTGAAATTGGGTCGGACTCCGGTTGGCTAAAAGACTTAATGAGACACTTTTTTAAATGAAACGTTTACTCTGTGGTATTTATTACTCATATATTTAAAAGAAGCCTTTACTTCTGCTCAAATTTGCATGTAATATTTGATATTTGTATTGGCAAATGTGAAATGTTGAATATTGATACATATACAATGCACACGTTCGAAATTCTATCATGTGTATAATTAGAAAAGTGAAGTGGCAGATAATGTTCATGTGTCTGTAGGTACATATACATTTATACTAATGCAATATAATTAAGTAGTATATGTATGGGTACAAAATTCGCACTCCTAAAGATGTAGTTTCGAAGARAAATGTGTGCGATCGCCAGAAATAAGAGCCAAAGTCGTCCTAAAATACAATTATGCCATATTCGTAATTTATTGCTATTTTTTAACAAATCAAGAATTACTATACAAAATGTAAGATCTTATTTGTAAAATACAAGATTTCAAGCTCAAAGTTCAAGGCATTAAATGCACGTTTCGAAATTTATAAAAATCTATATTAGCATTTCTTGTTCTTTGCACCACATATGTATTTACGCGTATTTTTCAAAATATCATTGCAAATCTGATTGCTTCGCTAGAATATTTGTATTACCTTTTGAGCTTATTTGGTACCGGAAATTGCTATTGTATGCAGTTTTCTAAAGACATAATATTTTAGAATACAACTCAAGTACCTTTACATGCGAACATACATATGTACATAAGTTAATAAGCTTAAGTGATTTTCGGTGCTGAGAAGTTCCATGCGGATATTTGCAAGCGGAAATACCCGTATGAGTGTTGTYGCCGACATTTCTAATAATACCTAGTTTTTGATTGAAGCTGGACTTTGTGCTGATTCGAAATATTACTGATTCGACATATGAATACTCAGATATGAATGCTCGTGTGTACGCACAATATTTCCACCAAATATTCATAAATATCACATTTTAATCACATGCGCTATACTAAGATTGCTAAAACGATTTACTATTTGTTTTTATTTGGTGAGATTAAAACGCCCACATAACTATCGCTAGCGTGCTAAAGTATAATTATTTATTTCTAAATTTACATACATATGTCTATTTTTTAAACTATTTTGTTGTTTGACATTAAATTCAATTCTAGACAGAAGCTGTTGTTGCTTGTCGCTTAAAGCCATTTTAGTGTCACGACGTTATGCATGTATTTGTGCCGCCACTGATAAGGATTTCCAATCCAAGCCAATCCGAATGATTAACTCAGTAAGTTGTTGGCGATTATGTTTGAACTGTTGTTTGTAAGAAAAATGTACTTGCAGTTCTCCAGAGTTGCATCATATACAAGCTCATACAAGGAAGTTTGATATGTCGGTGACTTTTCGAATACCGTGTTATATTCATGTGTGTTCGACGTATTCTTAGAATATATAAAACGTCGTGTAATCAAAATTGTCTCAGGATGGCCCATTTTGTAAACTGCGCCACAAACCGAATAGGTGTAACAAATTATCCTAGGTCGGTACAAACACCGCTTTTTAAGGAATGGTTGAAATTTGAGGGTCACAGAGGGTTAAGAAAACTGCAATATACATAGTCTTGTTGGCATAAAAAATTTTGCTATAGAGTAAGACCTTACGGTTCTTTGTATAACCTCAAAACAATGGAACTATATATAGAGGGTTATGAATGTATGAAGAATCAGGGTGATGAAAGAGCAAGTTGAAATCCGAGTGACTTCCTGTCCCTCCATGCGTCTGTGCAGGCAATACCTTGAGTAAAAATTAAGATTCTTGGTGGGGATGATTCGTAGATGGGCGCAATCGGACTCTGCCACGCCCACAGAACCCCAATACGTGAGTTATCTTAATAAAATTGAGAAATCGTGTTTTTGTATCGTTTGTTTGGTGCAGTCTAGCAAATGACGTTTCCAAAAATTAACCGAAATGAAAAATCCCAAATTTGCTGGAAACACTGAAGGCCGTCACAGAAGAGGTTATTATAAGAACATATGAGATATATGTATATAAGAAGTGTATGGGAAATTATATTAAGCGTTGATTTGCTTGTTTAACTCTAGAAACTGTATTGTAGGCGGTTATGTAGGTTTGTATTAAAATACCTGAACATACTTTTTTGTCAGTACGGGTTAATTTTGATCAGATGAATATGAGAGACAAGAAATAATACATTATGAATATTCGGGCAAAGATTAAAAAAAAATGTATACAATTCTTAGCAAATAGCAATTGTAGAAAATGAAAGCAGGTAAGAAGCATATGGATTAGCAAATTGAACACGGAGTAGGTCAGTATTTACAAAAGTTTGTTTTGAAACAAAATTATCAAAATATTAAAAATTAACACCATAGCTTGTAGAGCTTCCATACAAACAAGTCGATCCAAATCAAGATAAAGATTTCCATAAAATACTTGTTCTCCTTAATAAGTAATCTAGCTAGAACCGTTGACCGGTTACGTTTACACATTTGGTTATACATATAGTTGCAATAAGGAATACACCTGGAAAGGGTAAGCATTGGGATAGTTAAAGTTTTTTTCTTGTTTTTATGTAAAAATTAATCATTGTGTTTTAGAAAAAGGCTCCGTATGACATATAAAATGAGAAAAAAGCTGGACAAACATATTTCTAGCAATATTGTAACGTCAAATTAATATTATTATTATTTGTACGGGTATATTGTAATCGAATACACTATATGAACATATACATATTTAAATAAAATGAAAAAATTGATTTGCAAAAAAAAATAATAATAATAATTTATGTAAGCCTATAAATTTGTACACTTGTCCAATGCATGTTTGATTAAAAGTCTTTAGTACACTATTACAACCAATTCGCCAATTCAGGTGCAATCCAGGTATTTCTGCATTCGGTATTCGACCATGGCACTTAGATGGTAAATATAAGTATATTAAATGTCATATAAGCGTATATTTATTGATGTATGGACCTATTAATACGTGAGCAGACAAAGCTATATGCATTCGACGCTGGTATCTGCAGAAGGTCAACGGGGTGAGGAGATTTTTTATTCAACTTCGGCTGTATTAAAAAAAAAAGTAAATTGTGTGAKAAGCAAAGAACCTTATACCTATTATCATTGTTTTTGTTTTAGTAAATTCAAACGCTCATGTGTGCAGAAGCAGACATAAGTGCAAGCGTGATTGGATTATTTTTAAACTCGCACTTTGGAGCTGTAAACTCTCACCAGTGCAGCTTTAAGTTGCTATAAGTAAAGCCGGAGAGAGAAAAACGGGTCCGGGCCTGATCCATCAAATTGTTAGAGAAAAAATCTGAAAATCTTGCAGAGGACCGAGCCGCTATGAAAATTCCGAACCTGGGAGGAATTGTACCGACCTCCCCCCTCTCTTGATAAATAGCTATAAGCATGTTTGCATGCAGATAAATACAAAGATTCATAAATCTATATATTATATACATATCTGTATATGCAAATATAGCGAACTTAAAATTCGAGTATATTAACAGGTCCACATGTGAGTTTATTTGTAGGCTGAAATACTTAGACATGGACACACAAAGGTATAGTATGAACAAAAGTTCTTTTATTCACCTAGTGCGATAACCTTTCTAACACATATACATACATACTTATTTACTCGTAAAACACATTGAGACCGTGCAAGAAATCAATAAGCAAATGAATTTTGTTTATTTTGCAAAAAAAAAAATAAAAGTATAAATAGAAAAAAACTTTGTTTTCTAAGTGTGTCTCATTTCAGTAGTATTATGTGATTATTATCTAGTATTTCTGGCTTGCTTTATCATTACATGAAACTTACTTTTACACACCTTATCAATTATATACAATGCATATGTATGCATGTATGTAGTATATATACATATCTTACTATAATAAATATAGTTAGTGAACATAAAAATAAACTATTTTATCATTCCTTCATCAATTCTACTTTAAAATCGTTATCACTTTGAAAAGCCGGGAGAAATGAAAGACAAATCTACATAGTGTTTAAATATTCATACCCAATTGTTCTATAATTCTACACTGTGATGTACGAACCGCATATATGCCYAAGTGAATAAGAAGATTTATTTTTTTATAAATTATCACTCTTCAGAAATTATTTGAAGAAACGTTCGTATTAAAGCACATRTTTGAAAATTACCATAATTGTACTTTAACTGAAATGCAATTGACAGTTAGGTACATCAATTAAGTTTACTGGAAGAAGTTGAGTTGGTCTGTATTAAAACTTTTCATTGCTAACTCTTAGAAGTGCATACATAAATCGTTCGATTAATGTGGTAACAAGAGACGCCTCATCGGATGCCACCATTATTTATGTTTCTATATATTGGGATGAACACGTAGAGGCACTTGTATAGCGTAACTTGGCTCATCAAAACAGAATTTCACCTCCAAAATCAGCCGTTGAGTTGAAAATAACACTTATCTGCACAAGTGATTTTGCTTTCAATTTCTAGGCTCTCATTATTTCGCTTAAATGACTGGTTTCAAAATTGCCAAACCCTGAATTATTCGCTTGGTATAAACGTAACAGCAGACGCCAACATTTGTACGAATTTTTGCCATACCATCTGATCAGAGATAACCCGTACTGACTAAATTAAAACATTTTCACGTGTGTTAATAAAAATGCTAAGTATCAACTTCAAAAAAAGCTCTCTTTTAGGCAATACAAGAATACCAACTCCCATAATTCAATAAAATTAGTGCCTAAGTCTTTGAGAGAGGTAAACATTTACAGAAATTCATGGTATTTGAAACCCATTAGAAACGAAAGATAAAATAACAAAAATTAAAGGCAAAATAATTTATGGCCGATCTGAGGTCGAAAAGAGGAACCGGAGTGACGTTGTTGCACTTTTAATGGTTAAAAACGATTAATCCCGATTTAAGGCAAAACTAGAGCCCGAAAGAAAAGATTTTTGTTTTAACGCATTTTTCACATATCCTCAAAATTTATGTGAACCTACGTTCTTATATCCCAAATTCACTGTATTTTTTATTTAAAATAATTATTTTCCAAATTTTTTACTTAATATCGAAAAACCCAGTTTTTAATTGAAATTTCCCCTGTAATTTTTTAGACTTTTTTAAAAAGGTCTTTAGGTATTATGTTTGTGGAAATTTCTGATATCTGATGATATAAAAAAGAATATAAATTACTTATTACACTGTCTCATAAAATGCAAAAGGATCCTASGAAGCGATGCAAAAGCTAATTCTACTTCATCTATCTATTACCTCGTAGTAGCCGATGTAATGGAGCCAATCTAAGAGATGACTTTCGTTTAGTGCTTGCCAAAATGAAGTCTCTACAATGAGTTCATCGTGAACTATGTACATCACTATAATACAAAGAAAGCGATGAGCATTGCTTTGATTGTTGGACAATTTTAGCGTCATTTTCATAAACCTAAGCCTCGACACCAATATTGATGCATTTAATGAATGTATAGTAGGGTTCTGAGTAGTGTTTTCAATCATATCTTTAGCGACCTCTACTCAACGCCGTTTAAATGGAGTAGTCGAAGTCAAATTTGATCAGATAATAAATCTTTTTTTATTCAGCATTAGATGAAAAAAATCGACCAACAATGGGTCGCCTTGTTTGAAACCTTACCAAATTTTGGTCGTTTCGGAAAAGAAACGAGAAAAATGTCGATGTGAGTATATGTATGTATACCGGTTTTCTGTTACACGTATTCTCCTATCTAGAGCATAAATGTGTATTTGTAGATAGCTTTAGGTTACATGTATTCACGCAACTTCGGCAATTCTTAGTATTTCTGTTGACATTATGTCATGCAAGTTGTAAAAATCATAAGTTATTTTCCTTGCCTACAAACTTACATACAATTTTCAATAAACCCCGAATTCATAACATCTTGGCCAATTGACTGGTACATTTGTATGTAATAATTACTAGATCACAATAACCAAAAACCACAGTTACTACGACAAGCATTACTATCCACTCATAATTCCACAAACTTGTGTCAATATTATAAAATCAATGCTCGTGTCCCTGGATACCAGGAATTTGTTAATTCAATTGTTTACTTTGCGCCAACTTTTTGGGAATAACCATATTGACGATAACTTTCATGGCTTTGTTGGGGAGCATTGCTGATTTAGTTTTTTTCAAGTCGGCATTAGTGAAGGTTTAGAAATTTTGTTCGCGAATTTGCTACTAAACCGGAAATAGTTGAAGACAAATGTATTTTGAGAGGTAAATATGCCACTAGTTTGAATTTAAGGTGTGAATTTCTGTGATATATAGGTGATTTTAAAAGTGGTTCTATGAATTGCTAAAAAAAACGGATTTTAAAGTATTTCAATGTTAAAAAGTGCAATGCCTAACCGTGAATTAATAATATATGTATTTCTTGTTAAAACCACTTTTTTGTTTGAAAATAGTACTTTAAGCTATACTTACAGAAAATATCCCGTTAAATTCAAAGACCTCGTCTTTCGATTAAATATTCCAATATCCAAATATCGATAGCCACATAGATGTAACCAAGTAATGAGAGTTACTCTAATTTCAACTTTACAAACAATTTTTTAAAAACATTAGATGGTTCTGGCACTTTTCGGTAGATTAACATTAATGTGGACAACCGAAACTTAGTGAACCAAATTTTGACAATCTTACTGTTTTCGTTCCGCCAGAAATACTGTTCAAGAATTGTATCTCAAAGACCTTGCCAACTGTTTACAAAAACACAGTTTCGAGAAAAATGTGTTTACAGACGGCGCATTTAGCCCAGCTTGCTTTAGAGGCTTAAAATAGTAAGTAATAATTGATTAAAGCGAAATTTTTAGGGTTTATAGTTATATATTTAAACATCATTCACAAATTTTTTGGATACGAAATCTTTGATATTCTGCCATTGGGAAGCAATTGCACGATGCATCTCGCATGTGCATTTGTCGGACGGCAGGCAGGCTGCAAGTCGCACTTTCTATCGGAAACAAACAAGTTAACAAGTTATCTTCTAGTTAAACTAAGACAATTCCAAAAAAAGGGTGAAAGAAAAAGTAGTTTTTGACCAAACAAGTTTTTTTTATGTTGTTTAAAACTATGTTCAAACTTGACTTTAATGCCAAATATATTAAATTTTGCCCCAATTACATACAACGTTTAGTTTCTTTTCTACCCTGCCCGACAATTAAGAAAAATCGTAAAAATGAAAAGCCGAGAAATCGCGCGTCAAAATTTTCGCTTTCTGCCCAAGCGCTAATAGTATATCTGCTAGACGCTCGGTCACTATTTCGCTTCTAGCTTCAACAATATTTTAAATTTCAATTTATAACTTTAGGGCGTATTCTTAGATAATTTTTAAAGAGATTTAAGAAAAAAAAACGAATTTTTGAAGCTTCTAAAGCAGGGCCCCCCCTTAAATACTAAGAAATCTTATTAAAAACAAACTTTTTCCGAATTCTGAAACATTTATCTACCTAATTCTTCCTTTGTCCTACGAGGACCTGCACGAAGAAAAATTTTACCGAAAATATCTGTGGTTTGATTTGGAAAGATTTTTATGTTGGTTAATATTTACGTAAAGTGAGTTCTAAAATAATTTAATTTAATTAATAATTTATTAGCTTAAAAGAAGTGGGATGTAATTATGCTATGATCTCAAACCATATTATGGTTGTGGTCAGAGTTTATCAATGAAGTTAACTTCGAAGTAACTGGTCTCTAAACAGACTATACACTGAAATAAGCATGTGATTGTTATGAAGTCACCGAATATTAAAAGTTTGATTAATTTGCATATTATAAGTATAATAGTTGTTTTTTCGCATACCATTTCAGTTCATTTACTTCACCAACCTCATAAAAATGTATATATTTTTATAGAAAATATTCAGTAAATACATAKGACATGTTTATATTTATGATATGCAACCCTACTTTAATGTATATAATATGTAAATCTCATAAACATAAATTTTCATCCATACATTTGAAGCATATTGCAGTTATAGCGAATTTGCACGCACTCTTAGTTGAGTTTATGTTTAGTTATTAGATCAATTCGTTAAAGTAATAGAAATAAAATTATGTTGAACATATCGACTTATGTCATGGTTACATGTTGGGCCCAAACGGGTTAATGGGAATACATGCCTAATCATAAAATGAATTATAAATAATAACTACATATTCTGCTAAGCAACCATTTCCGCATTTTCGCTCTATTGAAAGGTAGCTAACTTAGAGGTTAAATAAAAAACCTTCGCTATTTTGTAAAGATAGTGTAAGTAAGTAGAATGTTGGAGTTTCGGAATGGGCATGCTGATTCACATATAAATAATGGATAGGTATCGTAGAGTCTATTTGCTCGTCAAAGTTCGAAGTAGAACCTGTTGGAAAGAGGCATTCAGCGTTCGATTTCGAGGCCGACGTTTATGTTGGTGTTAATGCTGGTTCCAAGGTAGAAATAACCTACGAATTCAAAATTATAATTGTCAACAGTTACGTGGGAGCCAAGTCGTGAATTTGACGACTGTTTGTTTGCTGCCAGGAGATATTTCGTCTTGCCCTCGTTCACTACTAGACCCATTTGAGAAAACAGAACTAATGGCGCGGTTGTTACGACCAATAATATCGCTGTCACCGGAATACGCCAGCAGATGTATACCCTTATAAAAGATTGTACCTTCTCTGTTCAGCTCTGCAGCTCGAATTTTTCGCCCCAGCAGTAGATTGAAGAAGTCCCAAGATAAGCGGTCGGCATGTCTGAAACCTCGTCTGGTATCGAACGACTCGGGGAGCTCCTTCTCGATTCCAACGGAGCTTTTGGAATTGCTCAACGTCAGTTTACACAACCGTATTCGTTTTACGGGGATACCAAATTCAGACATAGCGAAATAAAGGCAGCTTCTTTCCTTTTCTTAAAAGCTACTTTAAAATGGACCAAATTTKAAAAGTCACTCATCATTCTCGTCGTGATATATGGTGCAGACCATCGACGATGAAAACATCTCATGAGTCCGTGTGACGAGTTTTCGAGAGAAAGGTTTCACGGAAGATTTATGGTGCTTTGCGCATTGCCAACGGCGAATACCACAACTGATGGAATGATGAACTGTACGAGATATAGTATGCGACGACATTGACATATTAAGAGACAGTGGATCGCTGGCTAGGTCATGTCGGTCAAGTGGATGAAAAATTTCGGCTATAACCGCATAAGTGGTATCTATGTAAATAAAAAAGAAGAAGTACGTTGAGTCTCTTAAAACATTTTGACTACTGCTGGCCAGGTTAATGAGATAAACTAGAATCAGTCCGGCGCTGTTTCTTTGTGAATAAGACGTATACGCTGCTTCAGTTTCATAGCATATTTTTGCACAGTATTAAAGCTTACTTATTATATGTACCGACTGAAAATATTTCTGACAGACAATCAAGGTTTTTAAAATAACCTAGTATTTTGGACCAATATAATAAATAAGTTTCTTAATGATGTCATTTAATAATTTTTTAGATGCAGCCATACCGCGATAACTTCAAGCAAACCCCTTGCCCAGCTTCGTTCGAGTCAAGTGGTACTTCGGCGGGTCGATTGCCTTTTTCTAAATCGAGTCGTAACCGCAACGCAATAGATAAAACATCTAGTTGTGTTGGTGTTGCCAATCCAAGTGGTGCTGCTCCATCTTCTGAGACCGGTGCATTAACAACACCAAGAATGCTAAGCCCTACACAAAATGTTGAGAATACATCCACGGCCGCGTTACTGCGACAAAATAATGAGCTGCGTCAACGCCTCTCTGATGAGGCTAGCAGCTATCGACGACGTATTGACTCCTACAAACAGGCGCAGCAAAATCAAGCTAATCTTGTTAGTCGCTTACAATCAAAAATACAACAATATCGACAGCGTTGTAGCGATCTCGAGGATCGAATGCATGATTCGATTAAGCACACGCCGGTGCCCCCTTGTGCGCCGAAGATAACCACCGGTCCAACCTCTAGTCAGGTTATGGTGAGTATTTGCTGCCCATAGCTTTACGAAATATTGTTTATAGTCGTTTTGTTTCAGTGTTCAACATCAATGGCTTTAGGTCAATCAAGCCTGCCCTGCTCATCTTCTTTGGACTCGCCGCCTTTAACTTGTGCACGAGACTTTATTGTGCACGAAGATAGTGGTGAACTTTGCCGTAAGCTTGAGGATGAGCATAGTAAATGTGAACAACTCATTGCACAGAATAATACATTGCGACAGCAGTTGGAAGAATCGAATCGCACAAACGAAGCCATAACTAATGATCTACAGAAGCTGACTAACGATTTTTCTAACTTACGAGATGAGTTGCTTATTAAGGAAGACGAATATAAAGAAGAAGAACAGGTATGCAATGAATTAAAACATTTAATTACAAAAACATAAAAAATATTAAAAATGTATTTTATATAAATATTGTCTACTCCACAGGCCTTTAAGGATTACTACAATGGTGAACATAATCGCCTCTTGAAGATGTGGCGCGAAGTGGTTGCTGTTAAACGTGCTTTCAAAGACATGCAGTCTGCTATGAAAAATGAAGTTGGCAAAATGAGCTTGGAGATAGGTAGCGTTACTAAGGATGTCACAAACTCATGTGGTGGTCTGTCATTTGTCCTACAGCAAGCTAAACGCATAACAGATGCAGAACTTTGTGAGTCTAGATGTGAAAATAATGATTTGAAATCTCAAATGGCGACCTTAAAGGTGCAATACGAAAGCGCACGACAAGAAGTTTTAGAGCGGGATCAAAGATTACTTGACCTTATGAATCAGTTGAAAAAACTTGAAGAACGTTGCGCTCAAGCAGAATCGCAAGCGATGTTGGCCAATCGTTATAACGATGAAATAGAGAGGCTGAACAATTCTATACGTGAAATTGCGCAAGCCGTCGTACAAGACGCAGAAAGTGCCGACCGCGAAGCAGACGCTACAGAGGCGAATGAGTCGATGCAACACATGCACTTGACGCGTGATAGCGGTGCCGGTATGAGTGTACCAACAAAATCGCCGCGTCGCAGCTCGGCTCGTGCATCGCAGGCTTTTGCTGAAGGCACTATATCAGCAGTACAAGCGGCACTACATAAATATCAATTGGCCTTGCACGATATGCAAGTGAAATTTCAGAATGCTAACGAAAATTTGCGAAATACTAAAACACAACTCGAARCGAACGAAGGCACGAAAGCACTTTTGACTACGAAGGTACAACAACTAACCGAAAAACTTGACGCCAGCAATTCGAAGCTATCTGAGCTATTAAAAGAAAGAGATAGTTTACAGAAGACGCTAGAGGAGACACGCCAACAGAAACAACAAAGCGAACAAGGACGTCTCGATTTGAATTCAGCAGTATGTTGATTTTMATTTTTTTTTTGACGCAGTATAATTTATAAAATGTTGGAAATACCTCTAGTTATCGATGGATGCTGTGATAGTTCAGTTTCAGTTTCTTAATAATATTGTAAAATATTCATAACATATGTAGAGTAAAATTACTAGCGATAAAATGGTAAAAAAACCAATTCAAATCGTCATTGGATGATAGTTTGTAAACTAGTAAAAAGTTCTATTTTGTGGGTGAGACAATCGTTTTCTTCGACATAAAACTAAGTGTTTATTTATAACAGGTTTTTTATATGCTTTTGTTCCAGCCAGAATGCAAATTCATGGTACAGAATATAATTTTAACACAATTGCTCATTTCCAAATTCAAGACAAACCATTAATTGTTTTTTTTTTCATCCGAACTATATTTTCAGTTTGAAAATCTTAGTGTAGATTTTGAAAGGCTGCAAATAAAAAATGGAAAACTACAGAAGAAAATCGATTTACTTGAAGATGATAAAAAGGCGGTGGAGCTGGAAATTCAGCGGATACTTAAGGACAAAAATATACTTGAAATGAATCTGCGGTAAGTATAAATTTGTATGSCAAGATTATTAAACTTAAGTTATTGCTGTGGACTTCGTACAGGTCGGAAGAGGATCGCGGTAGCCGTTTGCGTGAGGAGACTATATCATTACGTGAGGAATTAAATAACGTAAGCCTTACACGAGATTTGCTTGAACAACAACGTATCGAATCCGAAAATATCATTAACCTAATCGAAAAGCAAAAGTCCGATTTGGAATATGACTTGGATAAGCTGCTTTTAGAAAAATGTGATCTACAAGAAAGGCTGGATAAATTATCGAATAGTAGCACTTCCACCTCCGACGAATTGAAGACATTGCAAATTAATTTAGTGCAAACACAAGAAGAGCGCAACAAATTAAAAGCAGAAGTCGAAGAAATTCACAAGGAAATAGCGTCAGTTCGCAAGGAGCTAAGCGGCGTTGAAAAGGCTCGTTTGGAATTGGAAACAGATAATTTGTCATATAGTGAAAAGCTAAAATGTACCCAACTAGAAAAAGAGAAGATACTGCAAGATTTGGCCTGTATGACTCGCGATCGCGGTGATATTCATAATCAATTGACAGCGTTATGTCGCAAAAAAGAATCGCTTAACGAAGAACTAATGCGCACGCGTCAAAAGTTGGAACAAACCGTTGAAACMAATAATCGTTTAAATAGAAATCTGGAAGAAATGGTAAAGGATGTGGAGGAAAAACAGGTCGTTATAGATTTGCATGAGAAGGAAACACATCGGCTACAGGTTGGTTACTTTTTACGCAGAATTTTAGTTTTATAATAATATCAATGACATTATTTGGTTTTAAATAGTTAATAAATAACACATCTGTGTGAACGACACATTAAAGAAAAGAAATTTTAGATAATAGATATTTATAACCGTAATAGTCGCGGTTTTCTAATTCCATATAGAGGCCCTTTCTTCCCGTTGCTTGTTACCTTAGCCTTATTGCTTCGGCGTTTAAGCTGCGGTCCAAGATTCAGGTTAAGTTTTCAGGTTTTATGTTTTAATATTAGTAATATTGTATATATTACTGTTATTCTTGAAATACAACAAAAACAATTCATGAATATTGCTTACCACCAGATGAGTATTTGTTTAAAATCATAGAATTATATAAATTCCCCAACTGTGATCTTAAAATAGATTTCATGCTTCCTATAAGAAGATGAGAGCTATTAACTTAAGCTTGAATTTATGTATATGTAAAAAGGTTATCAGGTGAAGAGCCAATGTTTGGATATTTTACCGATAAATGTCCTTTAATTGATCATTGTCTTTTACGTACAAAAAGGAACTTCTGGCGGCATTACGTACCGAAAAGGAATCTCTTGAAGCTGTGCTTTTCGATACGAATACACAGTTAGAAGCGACTGAGGAGAAGCGTCAACAGCTGGAGCGTGATTACCAGGAAGCACTTGTGCGTGAAGAGTCGTTGAAAAATGCCGTTAGTCGTCTCAATAAAGAACTAGAACAATGCCAACGTCGAGCACAAGAAACTAAAACTCAATTAATGAATGCGGCACGAGCCGCTGAAAATGATTTCAATCAAAAGATTGCGAATCTGAAAGCGGCAGGAGAAGAAGCAGCTAAGAAACACGCGGACGAGTTATATAAACTCAAAACAGGGTTGGAAAAGCGCATGGCACAAGCGCTTCAGGCGCTGCAAACAGCAAAGGATGACGAAATAGAAAAATTACAGGAGCGTTTAGAGGCATTACAAGCGCATTTGGAAAGCTTAGTGCAACAGCATGAGGAGGCGATGATACGCGCGGAAAATGAAAAGCAACAAGCTTTGCTAATGGGTAAGAATRGCGATTAATTGTGCGATGTTTGGAACCTTCTCACTTTTTGTCTTTCCTCAAAATAAAGCACATCGCGATAAACAAGCACTAATGGAAAAGTTAGAAGGAGTCGCGCGAGAATTGAAAGTGGAACAGGATGGACTCGAACGACTGAAACGTGAACACAATGCGCACGACGAAAAACAACGCAATGCAATTGCGCAGCTAAAGGATGAAATCTCGGCAATGCGTACAAGAGAGGAGGAAAACAGGTAAGCATTATAATTTTGCTCAGAAATATGTATGYATGTATATGTATATAATTTTAGATCGGATATATTAAAATAAATTTAATAACGTAACTTTCATTTCCGACAGAATGAAACTAGAAGAATGTATAAGGAAACAGGAAATGCAAATTACGAGCATAAAAGAGGAAAGGGATAATCTTAATCGACTTGCGGAWGAGTTAAAAATGGAAATACGTCTAAAAGAAGACAAAGTGGAGGGAATCAACAATGAATTGCAGGACGCATTGAGAAAAACAAAAGAAGGTAATATTTGCATTTGTTTCATCTGAAAGGAACAAAATTTGTATCAACCATCGCTTGCAGGTGAAGGCTATATAGACAGTTTACGCAACGAACTTACCGATTGTCGCCGCCAATTGGCAGACAGTAATATAGAGAAAGATAAATATTCTAACAGCAATAAAGAGTTGCGCGATCATGTGAAGCACGTCGAGAGCGCAAAACGTGAACAGGCACGCGCCATCGAGGAAGCTTTACAGAAAATTAATATACTACAAGAAACGAAAAGTTCTCTGGAAAATGAACGTACAAGATTAACGACGATTTTAAAGGAGACTGAAAATAATATGAGTAAAACTGTACAAGAACTCAATGCAACCAAGAATACACTACAAAAAACCCAAATGGAATTCGCACAAAAGGATGAAGGAGGAAAGGAATTGCAGAACAAGTTGGCGGCGGAAACCGAATCGAAGGAACGTAGTCAACAGGAACTCTGTCAGATTAAAAAGCAGGTGTGATATTTAGTTACTCTTCCATCTAGTCTTTTCCACAATAAAATTAATAAAATCATTGCTTGTGTTTTTTGAAGCTTGCCGATCTCGAAGAAAATCTATGCGAAACCAGAGCAGAACTTGGACGCGCCCGTTGTCAGTCCAATCAAGACGAGCATCGTTTTCACAATCGTGAGCAGGAGCTGCTTGCGCGCATTGAAGAGGCACGTGGTAGAGAAAAACGTCTGGAGGATCAGAAACATAATCTCGAAGTATGCCTTGCTGATGCTACACAACAAATACAAGAGTTAAAAGCACGACTAGGTGGTGCTGAAGGACGTATACGTGCTCTGGACGAGCAGTTGGCTTGCGTAGAGCTCCACAAACGCGATACAGAGCAAAAATTGAGCTCAGTAGCGCAAACATTGCGCCGTATTGCCGGCATTCAACCCGACGGTACTGTCAATCTGTCCTATCGTCTCATCAGCCCAACCCGACGTTACAGTCCTATACGGAATGGCATAGCATCATCCAGTTGCCATGATTATGATGCTAGAAGCACGTCCCAATGTCCTGAGGTACCTTGTGATCTGGATCCCGATTTGGTACGTAAAGGAGTGCGCAATCTAATGCATCAAGTGGCACAAATTGAACGGGAAAAAGATGATGTTAAAGTGCAATTGGCGGCAGCCAAAAAGCAACTACAGGAAGCGGCTGAGCAGCAGTTACGTTGCGATGGAAAAGTCGGTAAGCTTCAACAAATGGTGCGACATTTGCAGGAGGAGAAGAGTAACCTAAACACTGAATGTAGTATGAAAGCTTCAGCCTTAAATGCGTTGGAAGAAAAGTTTAAGCAGAAATGTGACGAATGTCAGCAAATGCGTGAAAATATTACACAACTTGAAATGCAGTTAGGATCATGCAACGAAGAGAATTTACAGATCGAGGTAAGAATCTTCATATCATTGGTTTCTACTGTTTTTGTGCCTGATTTAGAACGATTTGATTATTAGGATTATATCAATCCTACCAAGAATACGGAAATTAACCTAAAATTGTATCTTCTTTGTAGGATCGTTTAGAGAAATGCCGTACTCATGGCTCGAAATTAGAAAATGAGAAACGTCATCTCCAAGAAGAGCTAGCAAAGGCAGAGGGTCGTGCCACGAAGTTGGACTTGCAGCGTGTCGCCATGGAGGGTGATATAAATCGCCTGCAGATGGCTCTGCAAGAAAAGGACTGCCAGACACGGCAAGCACAGGAACGACTAGACAACCAAAATAGAGCAATGGTACAATTGGAGGAACGCTGTACTTCACTTAAGACGACGGTGGATCAAATGAAAGATCGCCTGCAAAAGACAGCTGTCACAGAAATGGAACTGCGTGGGGAAATAAAAGTGCTTAACAAGGAACTCTCTGAACAAGGACATTGTTCTCAAACAAATGAAGAGAAACTAAAATTACTACAAAAACAATCACAAGCAGCAGAAAATGAGAAACGTATTCTCGCTGAACGTTTGGATAACGCTCAAGGCAATTTGAATGAGTTACGACGCAGCCAACAGGCGCAATTAGATCGTATTCAGAGACTGCAAGAGCAGGTTACCGACATGGAAGTGCAACGTTCAGCTTTGGAGTCACAATTGCGTATCGCTAAATGGAATCAAGAGGCAGGCGACAGTGGCGGTATAACGACGGATGCTGACAAACGTGAGGAGGAAGAGCTCAATCGACAATTGAAATCGTCACAAAGAGAAAAATCCGAATTACGTAACAAATTACAATCTTTACAAGATAAAGTTAAGCAATTAGAGTCGGATCGCAAGAGTAAGTTTTCAGGTGGTGGTGGAATAACAGCATATGATCGTGCAGAAAAAACTACTTCGTTCTATGATTCTGGAGATTATGACTCGAATCGAATGGAAAACGCACAGGGTTCATATAGTTGTGGGCTTGATCATGCCGTTCTTGAGCAAGAGTCCCGTGATTTACGTTTGAAAGTGCGACGTTTAGAGACACTCTTGGCGGAAAAGGAGTCCGAATTAGCAAGACTAAAGGCACGTGTACACGACAGTGCCAAGTGTGGGGAAGGTGGATTAGATACAGAGCGCTATCGTTCTGCTCAATTGCATGCTGAGAAGTTATTAGATGCACGCGAACAGTCCCATCGGCAGCAGGTGTTGCGTTTGGAAAATCAGGTAAGTTAAGGACGAATTTCTAAAAAGTTATGTAAATAAGAATACAAAGGTTGGGTTGCACCACGGCAATAACACCCTTCACAAAAAAAAGGAGCTTAATCTAGCTACCACAAAAACTGACCAACCAACAGCTTTTATGGTAGCTATAATGATCCGATATCGTCGATTCGGCCAAATGAGCAGCTTTCAGCTCGATATCTCACATCTGAAGCACTAGTTCGCGTATACATAGATCGATTGATGGACAGATCGACATGTCAAATTGGACCCAGCTTTTAACGCTGATCGCTGATCTGGTTTATAGGGCAACATTTTCTTCTGAAATTTTAATTAAAATACTTATTTTCAGATATCTATGTTGCGTGAGCAATTGGCACAAGAAGCCAAACGACGTCAACAATACATATTGCGTAGTTCTAAAGCCAATCGCGAAATGCAACACTTGCGAAATACATTGGGCGATTCGTTACGACACGTTTCCCAACATCCTTTAGATCCCAATTTGTTAGAGAGCGAGTCTAGGCGGTAAGAAAGAGCTTTGAAAATGAAACAAATAATTGCTATAGCACATATATTTCTTTATAGCTTGGACAACGCCGTTTCTATGAGTCTGCCACCATCAACATGTCGCGATTACGATCACTAAAACTAGAAATTTACGAAAGGATGGCGAAATTCAAAACAAATAAACTGCCATTAATAGCTTCCTTTTAGAAATTAAATGCATTTATTAGCATACATATTTACATGCATATAAATTAGTCACATAGTCTACAAATCAACCCTATACTCACTAACCACACATACATGCATACATACGGTTTACATACTTAAAATCCTGTATAAATCAAAATTATTTAATTTGTTTCCATCCATTAAACATTMTTCCATTGAGATATTATGTATTACGATTGATTAATATTGCTCTATGGCTTTTCATTGTCTGCAAGATAGACAATAGAATACAGTGTGTTTTTTGCTTGCATCCCACCCATATTAGTAATTTTCTTTTTTACAAAACTAAAAAAAACTTAAATTTATTTATACGTTTACTTATGATGCTGTTGCATTTCTCCTCCTTTTAGGAGAATATTGCGRTACAGCTTTTCAAATGGTGCAGATAAACTCATTTTCAACAAATTTCACAAACACTATTGCATAAATCATATACATAACAACAACAATAATTACAATTACAGTACTAACTACAAGAACCACATAAATAATGTACACTTTGAGCAAATAAAAAGTACGATTGGTATACACTTTTTTTTACTTTATTCTGATTTTAAAATCTTCTCTAGGAAAGCGACGACCATTTTCATGTTAGCCTTATGTTTAGACAATTTCGACACTTCACCGACAATAGCGAATAGCGCTTTCTTTTTACCACTTTTATATTGCTTTACAGCTTGTTCTTGTTGCTCAATCGCCTGCCGGCAGAATTGCTCAATCATTTCCTCATCAGTAATTTGTTCCAGATTGTGGTCTTTTATAAGCTAATAATGAAGGAATAACTTAGTTATTTTTATTTTATATACGTGAGACATTTTTAAAATATATTGGGATTAAATAAAAATATATAAGAACAGAAAAAACATTATATTCGGTGGCACCGAAGCTAGCGATTACCCTACAAAAATAAAAAAGTTCTCCATGTAAGAACTTGATTTTGATTGATTTGAGTTTCAATGTTCTTATATGCTATATGGCTCCGATCTGAACAATATATTCGGAGATTGTGCCCATGCCTTAGACAATAATCTAAATTCAAGTTTCGTTAAAAGGACTTGGGTTGATCTATCAGTTTGTATGGTAACTGTATGCTATGCTAGCCCCATCTACCGGTCTTTTAATAATATTTGTAAATAATATTTTTATCACAAAGATATTTGCTATATTGGTCCGATTTCGACGGTTCCGACAAATGAGCAGCTTCTTCGTGAAAAGGTCGTATGTAAGATTTGAGATCGATATTTCAAAAACTCATGGACCATTAGACTTAGAGGTATAAGGTAAAGGTATAAAAAAAAAACTTAAACTTGAACAATACATACATACGTACATAGAATATACGTACATACATAATGAATATTTGTTTGATTTTATCTTACCGTTTGCACTTTTTGTGAAGGATTATAATGGATGATTTCAATCAGCTCTCGCCCAGCTTGTAAATTTATGGTGCCAGCATGAAGCGCTGAAATGATATCTTCAAGGTGGATATAGCTAAGTTGACTAGAAGAGCAATATGTTAACATTAGGATTGTTGTGATTTCATACAAAGTTGTGTAAGCACGTAATTACGCAGATAGGTACTTACCAGTCCTCGACGTCCACATTTGTTTTGTTGCAAAAAGTTAAGAGATCATTTATTAAAAAGTTTGTAACAAGCTTCGCTGGTATGCCAGGAACATGCTCCATTATACTTATAAAGTATTGTAACAATTTTGTCTCGTTCTTAAAAAATATGACAAATGCCTTTACAAAGAGAACAAAAAAATTATGCACATTTTTAAGAGCTTACCACTAAAATTACGGAAACGTCCTGACTAAGCTGATATTTTTTTATTAGATTTGATCGAATATCCTCTGGTAGCTCAGGTATATCTCTACTGATTGACGCTACAGAAATAACATCGCTACAGGAAATGTCAGTTGTAGACGTATTTATACGTAAGGGTGGTAAATTAGGTTCCGGCATGAAACGATAATCTTGTAAAACTTCTTTATCGCGCATAGGCACTGTAGAACGCGTTGTTGCATCCCATGAGCGGGTTTCGTTTGTAATAACGCCGCCATTTAATATAACTTCAAACTGGCGTTGTATTTCGAAAGTTATTGCTTGAGAAATGCTGCGAACTGACCCAATATTTTTTACTTCAGTCCGTACGCCAAAAGGTTCACCACTCCTGTGAATGGAGATATTAGCGTCCACACGAAGTGCTCCTTCTGTAGTTTTGCAATGAATACATTAGAAATGCAAATTTATAAAAATTACTAACTAACCTTCCATTTTACAGGAACATGAACGCAGGGACTTTAAGATTAATATTAATTCTTTCACTAATGATGCTGCTTCCTCGCCAGTCTCTAAATCAGGTGCAAATACTAGCTCTATAAGTGGTGCACCAGCACGATTAAGGTCCACTAGACTTCTAAAAATTACAAACATGTTTATGTGCCTTGTGGTTATCGTCATAAGATTATGTTTTTTACCTCTTTAATTCTTCGTCGTGTAAAGATTTGCCACTGTCTTGCTCCAATTGTAATTGCAGTAAACGTGCCTTCTTATAGTACGTTTTCTTTCCCGGCACAATAACRGGAAATGTCAACTCGCCATCGTTTGCTAAAGCAGCTCTTTGCTGAGTGATTTGATAACCAACCTGTCAAAAAGTAGAGAGCGTTAGAAACCAATTCGGAAGTAAATATTATATGATACAAACCGGCAAGTCAGCATAGAAATAATGCTTACGGTCAAACATGGATACATCGTTTACCCTACAACCAAGTGCAATGGCTGTCTTTACCCCAATTTCTACGCATTTCCTATTAAGTACCTTATATTTGTATGTCGATAAAATTATTGATTTAATTGAGAAAGTCAAATAAACTATTGTTCAATTTTACCGGYAAAGTGCCAGGCATTGAAGCATCGAAATGTGAAACCGCTGAATTAAGTGGCGCTCCAAATTCATTGCTGCTACCAGAAAACAATTTTGAATCGGTAAGCAACTGGGCATGTACCTCTAAGCCGACAACACTTTTCCAATTTCTATTAAAATAGTAAAATAAAAGTTTATATTTTGCGTAATCACTAAAACATAACATTACTCACTTTATGTTAGCTTTAGCTGTTTGTATTTGAGTGGAAAATCCCCTTGAAGTGCATTTATTTAACAACAATTTTAGGTACATATTTGTGTACTAAACATTATTACCAAAACTAGATGAGTAGTTTCGGAGTTTTTCACGTAACAACCAGATGACAGATAAGAGTTGCTGTACCAGCTGATAGATAAACAACTGCTGGGAGTTGCCAAATTAACCGTTATGCAACCACCTGACTTGGAGCAGCTGATAAAAGTGTATGGTCTTCCGATACATATTTATTTTTCTTGTATGCTTTTGGAAAACTTATTATATTGATAAAAATAAATTATAGTTTTTACACAAATTTGTATATAAACGTGAAACTAATACAGATATAGACAAATTAAATACAGTTTGACAGGGTGAAGGTGGCACTACTGTAGTCGTATTCTATTTTCTGTTACATTTCTAATCAACTTATTCTTTATATGACATTTGCAAAATCTGTTTTCTATGTTCTTTGGTAATTAGTTCTTCCTCTTTAATTCGCTACACTGTTCTCTGCTGTTGGTGAATGAAAAGTTAAAATGAGGTTTTGGGAGTGATTTTCTGCATGATCTGAATGTAAATCTAAATCCAAACTTCTGGAGGATATGACGAAACTACCTAATGTAATTAAAATATTTGAAGACTAATGCTATTGCTAATATGCGCAGATATACATATATCTTTGTAAATGTTTACAATTATTTAGGATACAATTAAACAGGAAGTAGATGAACAATCGTAGTCGGATTAAAATACCAAAGTTGTAAAGCCGCAGGTAATAATAATCAACGTCAACAATTAGTATGAATGTGGAAAAAGTGTTTGCTGACTTGGAGTCCAATCAAAGTCAAGAGTGTGAGGAGTCCAAACGAAAACTTGTAGAATTGTTTACTCAGAGTAAGCTTGATTTACATATATACAATATTTTGTTTTCTAACTATTTTGCTTCAATCTTTTCACAGATAAAGAGACATGGCCCGTGCACTACATGATGGAGTATTATTATAAAACAGGTTCCCAACGAATTATGGAGGTTTTGGTCAAAGTGCAGCCGCCACATGATATATTTATTTTTGACAGGGTGTCTGAATGGCTTAAATTGCAAACACATCGTTTACAGGCGCTGAAATTATTACTTTTTGTTGTACGCAACAATCCAACTTGGTTATTCAAAATTGAAAAACACCGCCTTATTAAGGATATCTTTAAGCTGTTGATGGTACCAATTTTAACATGAATAATTTAGGGACAAATCTATTTAGAAATGATAAATTTACTTCTTACAGACAGAGAAAGACATCGTGCCACTAATGAGCGCATTGCTTTGTATAATAACGTTGTTACCTATTATACCTAACTTGGTTCCAAACCTCTTCGGTGAGTTGTTTGAAGTGTTTGGACATTTAGCTTCGTGGAATTGTCAAAATCCAAAATATCTACCTGAGGACAAGCTCGTTCACCTTCAATTGGGGCTACAAATATTATTTAATCGCCTGTACGGAATGTATCCTTGTAACTTTATGGCCTTTTTAAGTGATTTTGTTAAAAAAGAAAAAGGTGCAATTTTTCATCATACAATCAAGCCATTATTGGAGACCGTGCGCATGCATCCTATGTTAGTTACAGCGACAATGGAAAGCGAAGTCAATCAAGTCAATCGGTTTAAAGAAAAAGAACCTCATGACGTTGTGGAAGAGTGCGCACGATTGTCACTACCAATGTTTCATCAGGTAAATAAAACATACTTGTACGTTTATTAAATTTTATTAACTTTTGAATGCATACTCATTGTGTGCAAAGGATTGCCAGTCGATAGCATTGTTAAAGAGGCTCCTAGAATCAAATAGCGAGGACAGATTAACTTTGGAGGTGAAAAAAAGTAGTGACAGCAGCTCTGCGTACAATGTGGATCATATGCGTGGTAGCAATGGTCCTATGTGGCAACATAATTACGATTCAAACAGAAGCACGAGTGTTGCTCCAATTTGGAGCCCTTATAACGATATAACTGCATCCGGACCAATGCCATTAACACCTACGCCTTCTTATATGTTACCGCTGCCGTCTGCGAATGCTGCTGTTTCGAAAATAACCACCCAAATTACCGGACTCACAGGYTCATCACCACCTGAAGCCGCTGTGGAAGCCACACCGGAGACTACACCCATGAAAGACTTAAAAGAATTTAAACAGCATCTGGCAAATCCCCATGCAGTGCGTGCCATTTTTGCTAGTCAACCATCTTCGCCCTTGCGTAAAGAAAATCAAAATCAATTTAATTTCCCTGACTTAGCAACCGATGGCGGTGCCGCTGCAACGGCGACGACGGTAATTGAGCAGGAGGTTAATACACGAGTTGTGACCCGCGTATCCACAACATACGATAGAAGAATACAACAAATCGTACAAGACCGCAGTCGTTCTCTTAGTCCATTTCAAACAATAGAGTCAATGTTGGCCAAACAACAAAGGCCTTTTCGTTCACCCAACGAATTAAATTGTAAGCATCTAAACAAAAGTGTGCATTGTTTGAAAAAAATTGTAGATTATATATTTATGTCTTAATTTAGCTAAATGTGGAACGCCCGACACGGATCTGAATGATATGACCAGCAGCAACCAGTTGCGGATGTCAACTGTTCCGACACCCACCCCCACCCCTTCATCGACACAAACACCAACTCCATCGGTAACACCTACACCCAACATTTTCGCGCAATCCGGATCATTGGTACCAACCCCAATCTCCACGTATCCGACTCTGGAGGGTATTACAAAAATTTGTAGTGATTGCAATGAAACGGATCGATCAATGTGCACCGAAGGTGGACTTCAAATACCGACAAGTCGATCTATGCAACTCTTACTTGCGAATGGCATTGAACGTCGTATCCGCATGCTTAGCGTTTGTTACAATGATAATAAATGTACTGAAGAAAAGGAAGTTGATGTTGCTGAAGTGGGAAGTTTTCGGCGAACAAGATCGTGCTCTGCTCTAAATCTGTTATTACATCAAACCCCAAATGATCTTGATGCGGAATTATCGATAAACACTTTAAAGTCGGACAAATCTCAGCACCGTTTGCAGAAAAGCGGTAAAATGTTAGATATACCGACTAAACAAGAGCACATACTTGACACTGTCGATAGGGTAAAAATTCGCAACAACGTTTCGACGCAGACAATAGAGTTCGTGCCACAAAATTATGAATATTCTTTGTTTCAAATGCTATTAGAAAGCGTTAACCTTCGTAACAAATATGAACCTAATACATTGAGCCCACAACAGATACTCGACTTGTATGTTTCGCGTACAATTCGATCAAAAGATACAACTGACATGGTAGCTGGATTAGATCAGGTGAGTTAGTTGAAAACCTATATTAAATTAGGTATATTAAATTATCAATTTTTTAATAAATTCGCAGGAACAATTCCAACTTATTTGCCTACAGCTGCAATATGAACGTCATCGCCGAGAAATGCATGCAGAGAGGAACCGACGTTTAATGGGACGAAGTCGTGATAAGCGTAGTGTGGAAATGGAACGAGATCGCTTGCGTGAACAGGTGAAGAGTATCACGGCTAAGAACAGAGAACTGGTGCGCCAAATTGAAAAGAACACAAAGCAACATAATAATCGTGAACAGTTATATGATGATGAATTGACGCAGATCAAGTTGAAATACCAAAGGGAAATAGAGCGAAATGAGTGCCTTCGACAGGCCAATGAAAATTTGCAAACACGTCTGAACGAAGAGCTGGCACACAGAAAAGGTGACACGTACGAACTGGAATCTTTGCGTGGTCATATATTCAATTTAACTTCAGAGTTACAACTCGCACAACAGCAAGTTGAAGTAGGTGTTCAATGTAAGCAGGAATTGGCGCGATTAGAATCAGAATTCATAGTTATGAGTGAGGTGCAAATAAAATGCCGCGATAAACTCTCAGAAATAG
Source organism: Bactrocera latifrons (assembly GCF_001853355.1). Taxonomy (NCBI): domain Eukaryota; kingdom Metazoa; phylum Arthropoda; class Insecta; order Diptera; family Tephritidae; genus Bactrocera; species Bactrocera latifrons. The sequence continues at coordinate 482,772 of NW_017537301.1, forward strand.
ATAATTTCAAAGCACGCGACGAAGAATTCCATATGCTTCAAACGAACTACAATAAAGAGTTGAAAGGTATATCAATTTTTGATCTACATTATATGGTAAATTAACAATGTATAATTATTTGCACATCTTATAGATTTGCGTCACATTTTAGAGGAAAAAAGTTCGCTATTGGATAGTGCTAAACATAAAATTAACGAGCTACAAGCACAGCTCCAGAGTAGCGATAAAGTTATCACAGATCAAAAGCGATTGTTAAAAACAGTAAAAGACGAGTACGAGGAAATGTTTAAGGTGTTTATGAAATTTTTATTAAAACATACATTATACTTATACATACCGAATATTCCAAAAACCGATATAAAAAATTTTAATCCTGAGCATATATGTAATTAAAAATTGTTTTAGTATTTAAATTTTTTCGCGGTTTTGTACTTTGTTCTATTATTTTTAACTAGAGCTTGCACAAGCCATCATTTTCAAAACTCTAGAGCACTGACAGTAAACTTGCGTGGTCATATATACTTTTACCAGTTTTAAATTTTATCAAATTTTATTTATGATTTTGGGATAAAAAATTCATTAAAATTTTTTTAATCATATGTAAAAAAATTTTAATCAATTTTTTTAAATTAAAACATATACATATATACTGTCTCTTATACACATCTTTTTTTTTTAAATATAAAAATTCGATTTTGAATTTCAAAAAAATGTCAAAAAAAGAGAATTTTTTTTTCTGTATAGTGATTTTAAATACTCATATTTCTTTGAAAATTTGAATTTCTAGGCGCTCAGCAAAAAATACGATGTGCAGAAAAGCATTATTATGCAAATGGAAGAAAAGATTATGATGTCAGTGTACAAACCACAGGGTGGAGTATTCCTAACTACTTGCTCTCCAGACACTGATAAGACMGGTAAATACAATAATTCCATTTGACTTATACAACTTTACAACTTACGCTTTTATAACAGATGTAGCTTCGTCTATGGATCGAAATTCACCTTTGTCAACTTCATTAGCATCGAGTGAAAGTCTGTCGGCAAGCTTACGTTCAACAGAGCTGCGAAATTTGCATCAATTAGTTGAAACACCAACAATGGAGGTAAGCGGTGGTGGAAATGGAATTTCCGCTAGTGTTATTAGGGGTAGTGCCAACATTATTGAAGGGAAACGTTTACCAGCACCAGATTTGGCTAGTTCTGCAATGACGGCCTCGTCGACCGCTGCAGCTAGTGCCATCAACATTATAGCCAGTACAAGTACTGCAGCGGCAGCGGGAGCAGCAGTGTCATCGACCGCCTCAGCTCAGGCACAAAACTACGAATCATTGAGTGGAAAAAGCAGTCATATTCATCCCCATGTACATTTGCAACAATAGCAAAGATAAAAAATTAGTAAAGAGAATATTAAATTATAATCGCAGTATTACGGCGATTCAAATTAAAACTTTTATTTAGATTTTTCTTATAAAAATAAAATTTATTTACAAAATTATGCACATACGGTAGGTATTTGAGAATTGTAATGCAAGTTCCAATATACAATCTGAATTATTATATCTTATATGTAAAGATTGTCATAATTTATTTGTAAGAAATTAGATGATTCTGTAGTTGTGGATGATGAGTTCATATTCTAATTTCTAATTTTTTTCTAACAATTTAATTCGTTACATATGTATGTTAACTGCGGAACTTAACTCTAATCCCGAAAAATATAATATTTGCCAAATATACTTTTATGATATGGTAACACCTATCAGCTGATAATAAATATTTAGGCAGACTTCACAACATAAGTAGAAAAGGGCGTAAAGAAAAATTAAACACTTTTGTTAATTCTTTAAATATTGTTATTAGTGCTTTGTAAAGAACATAATAACACCAAAATGTTAGCACAGTATATGGATGAGTTTGAGCAGGTGAAGTTACTATTATAAATTTCGAAATTCCACAATGTATATTGTTATTTTTACTTAGGAACCATTTGAAGTGTCGGAATTTATTGAACGACTAACTTGGCGAATTAATAATGAAGTTGGCATCAGTGGGAAAAATGCGGATGATTTTAATCCTGTGGCACTTCATGAAACTTTTATACAAACTATAAAAGATATGAAAATTTTACAAGAAAAACAACAGGCTAAATGCGAACGGCTGGAAGAGTCGCTTCGTCAAGAACAAGTAACACACACAAAACAAATATGTAAATTGCAGGAGCGTCATCAAGTCGCAATCGACTGGTTCGGTCAATTAGATGAGAAAATCAATTCTGTAGCAGGTAAAATTATACACCTTGGTGAACAACTAGAAAATGTGAATACGCCTCGTAGTCGCACTGTGGAGGCGCAAAAACTTTTGAACCATATGTCTGAGTTTCTCATTCCTGGGCCCATACTCAACGATATATTTTCCGATCCTGCAAGACTTTACGAAGCTGCAGATGTGATCCAGAAACTTTACACAATATCACAAGACTTGCCAATAGAAAAGTTTGCCGATTCGAAAAGGAAAATCGAAAAAATGTATGATGACGTAGAGCGCCGTCTTATCGAAGAATTCGCCACAGCACAAAAGTGTGAAGATATTGAAAAAATGAAAAAGCTGGCGCAGATTTTATCTCAATTCAAGGGCTATACACAGTGTATCGATGCCTATATAGAGCAAAGCCAAATGGTAAGTTGAACGATTATTAGTATTTGTATTTATGAAGAGTGTTAAAMAAACTTTCTTCGCTATAGACGCCTTATGGCGGAAAGGATATATTTATTGGAATAACACCTATGTGCAAACATCACTATGAAATTATAAAAAAAGTATTTGCCAATCCAGCGCAAGTCATGTCGAAGTTTATTCTCAACATTTATCAGTTAAAGCTCAATCAGTATGCTCTAACGAAATTGGATGATAAAAAGGACGAGGAGAAATACTTACGTACACTTTATGAATTGTATTCAAGGTAAGATTTTTGTCAAAACAGTCGAGGCATATTTAAGATTTTTATACATACATATGTCTAAGTCTTTTTTACTCTGAACAGGTTTTATTAAGTTTGCCGCGAAGTTTGTAACATCAAAATATCGGAGACCCTATAAAAAAATATACATACATAAATGCCCAGGGTAAAGAGTCGATTTATTCTTGTCCGTTTTTCTGTATATATGCGTTCCTTAGTTTTTGAGGGATCCATATGAAATTTTGCAAACATCCTCATTTTCAGTAAGTGCTGCTCATTTGCCGGAACTGACGACGTCAGAACTCCATGTAATTGTCTTACAAACTTACCGATTAAAATCAAGTTTTTGTATGAAAAACTTTTTTATCTGACTGTATAAAAATTATTATCCAAAACAACACTACAGTAAGAAACTATTCAGACGGAMCACAGTAGCAAATAGCTGCCATACAAGCCGACCGATCAAAATCAAGTTCTTGTATGACAACTTTTGTATTTTTGAAGGTTATTCGGTGCAACCGATGTAAACGTTATTTCTTGTTTTTTTTTAGTGTTTTTATATAAAATACAAGCAAATTCTAATAATACTTAATATAAATTAATGTTTGATTTCTTATGGCAGAACGCTAAAGTTATCTTTAGATCTACAAATTTACATGTCGACTATGGACGACGATCTGCTACAAAAGTTGACCCAACAAATTTTCACAAAACATTTGGCGAATTATGTGGAAGTGGAGTCAAGGTGCCTAACAACAAAATGCTCAACTGAATTGGAACGGTTTTACGTCAATAAAAAGCACCAAAAAAAACCAACAGAACGTTTTCAAGAGCTGAGACGTGATATGCAGGCGTTAATAGGTACACGAGCCAATATCAATATTGCTCAGATCGAAGACTATGGCGGCGAGACATTCCTCTGCGAGGAGTTAGCCATAAATATGYTGCAGGAGGCCAAGGCTGCACTTAAACGTTGTCGTCTACTCTCCAGTGCGATCGAATTACCCACCAATGTGATTAAGTTAAATGATATTTTATTACGTTTCCTTATGCACGAACATGTAGTGTATGCCCTAGAACTGGGTCTTCAAGCAATACCAATAGTAGAAGGCAAAGCCTTTCCACAACTTTATTTCTTTGATGTGGTACAAAAAACCAACATAATTGTGCATTTGTTAGAAAAACTCTCGAACAGCTCAGTTATCCCTTGCATTATGTAAGCGCGTTTAAATTTGAACTCAATTGCAATGGATTTAAAATATGTTTGTATACTTTGCAGTAACACTCCAAAATATTCTGATTTTATGTTCAAAAGACGTTTGTTAATGGAGCAAATTGAAAAAACGTTAGATCAGGGGCTCGAACGGTCTGTCAATGCTATCATCAGCTGGGTAAAATTATATTTACAAAGCGAGCAAAAGAAAACTGATTACAAACCAGAAACGGATATGGACACAATCTCATCAGCGGTGAGTCAACGATCTTAGAATACGCACATTAATAAATTATACATATGTTGGTGTCAAAGGAACTCAGTTAATTTATTGCCGAGATATGTTTCAAATTTATAACTCGGTTACTCTGTTAAGTTATACATTTTGAATGATACATATTTGTTTTATGTTTATTGGTTTTTAGGCTTGTCTGCAAGTTGTTCAAAATTTACAGCCCGCATTAAAGCAAGCAAAACGCTGTGTTGATGGTGATAACTTGCAAAATGTCTTACATGAAATCGGTGTGCGCTTTCATCGTGTAATTTTTGATCATTTACAAACAATGCAATACAATACAGCTGGTGCCATGTGCGCCATCTGTGATGTAAATGAATATCGCAAATGCATACGAGAATTGGAAAATCCATTAGTTACACAACTTTTCGATATCCTGCACGCGTTATGTAACCTTTTACTTGTGAAACCAGAAAATTTGAAAGAAGTTTGTACTGGAGAAACTTTGGTGAGTAAATTATAACAATAGGTTTGAATTTATTTTAAATTATTTTTCTATATACATAAAATTACGTGTCACGTTTTGTTCGCGTTAAGTTCCTAAACTACCGAACCGATTTTAGAGAAAAAAACTTATAAGATAAGATAGCTTAACTATGTCTGTATTAAAAAAAAAGTAATAATAATAATTTTTTAATCATTTTAAAAACTTACCCTCGTTTTCGGATTATAAACACAAAGTAATAACTAAATGCATGATGATCATCTTCGTGGCGGTGGTGGTAAACAGACTTACTTTCATACTTATAATATTAGTTTGGAGTATGGAAAATATTTTCACCGTATTGAATAGTTTATTATAACAATTTTAAATGTATACTATAGCCACACCACGCGTCTCCGAATTTTTAATATTGTTATTTTTTGTTAAGAAAAGATTATACTTCATAAACGAATGTCTAACAATAATAAATTTAAATGTCATATCAAGTAAATTTAATTACTTTCATACATTCACATTCACAGCATTTTAAATTTATGGTGTGGTTTGGTTTAATGGTGTGGTTTGGTTTAATAAAATGGTATGGTTTAAATTCAGGTTAATCGATTATGGGTAAAACCAATTATTTCCTAAAATTTCCTTAGTAAGTAATACTATAAAATATTTTGACTAATTCAACCAATAAATGCAACAAAAGCGCTTAACTCAAATAGTCATTCTACGCACTCCTCTAATAACCCATATGCCATTCTAATAGCTATTTTATCTGTAGTTTTAATATAATCACAAGTAAATCGCAGTTWTTATATATTCTGTTTTCTTCATTTCAGAACTACTTAGACAAATCGGTTGTGCGACAATTTATACAGCTACGCGCCGATTTTAGATTTATTAAGAACACGAATTATCTTAAGGGCATTATGGAATGAATCGTCCGTATATACTACTATAATTATTTATAAGCACTGTAATAAAAATATTTATAGCAATAACAAAATATATAAAAATAAAAGTAAAACTCATATAAGCAATCACGAAGAGAAATCACAAATGATGGAAATGGTAAGTTATTTAAAATTATTTCAATTTACATTTGCGTCACTCATTTAACCAAAGAAAAATGAATGTATTGCATTAGTGTTGGAAAGGAAGAAAAAAATACAAAAAACGTTTAATCAAATGTGATCGTTAGAAATTCCGCTACTGTATCAGGTGCTATACCTTCTGCCTAATCAAATTACTTTTGCCAGTTATAATTGAACGCAATACAAGCATTATACGCTACGCTAAGTAAAAAGTAAACGCTTCTTCATCGGCAACTAATTATTGACATCGACATCGAAAAGCAAGAAAAATGCACCTTAAATTCTTTTATTTAAAATTAATGTATTTATGTAATGTGTTTTGGCTGACATTTACAGCTGCAGAGCCAATAGATGTTCAAAATGCATCAAAAGAAATTTACAAGAGATTATTAAGCTTGCGTACTCTACCCTTTGAAGACTGCGGTAAGTATAGAAAACTGGTTTTTGASAAGTAATTAATTAGCGTATTTAGATTAACAAACGGTTTTCTATTTATCTGTCGAATTTTTAATTACAAACAAACTTGATAAATTTAAATTTTAAAAGACGTCTTGATAAGATGAGCATTATCAAGCAATGTAACGTATACAACGGGACTTAAGCAGAGGTTGAGATAATTATTAAATAATTAATTATTAAATTATGTATTAAAAAAAAATAATAATAAGTAACGTTAGCTGCGATTACACCGAAACTATAACACTACGACTTGATTTTGATCAGTTTGTATGGAAGCTATATTATATACTAGTCCGATCTGAACAATTAGAAAAGAATGAGAATCAAAATCGATATATCAAAACTAGAAAGACTTGTTCCCATATAACAGACCAATATGACTAAATCGGTTCAGCTCATCACCCTGATCATATACAAACATATATTTTAGAGGGTCTCCCACTTTTTGCAAGTTACGAATTTTGTGATAAAATTAGGTTGTCAGGATATATCCCTGCTCATTGTATAAATAAGAAAGCTCTAAGATAAACGGAAATATACATTAAACATCAAAGTTAAGAAGAAGTATATTAAGACTGATTAAAATTTCAAAAGTTGATAATCGCTTTTTAAGATTTTAACGGATAACTAGCTTAAAGAATTTTTTGTAGAAACTAATCTAAATCCGCAAACCAATATTTTTGTTAAGCCTTTTTAACTATGATTGATTACTGATCGCGAATGTGAATGCATATTACATAATACATATACAAAAGTTWTGTTTTTTTTAATAAGGAAATAATCTCCTGATAATCCCATTCATTAATCTCTAAATATATTTACGTTTAAATATCAAAATAATATTCTGTGTTCTCATAATCATTTATCGTTTAATTGCTACCAAAAATCGATCTATGTGTAGGACTAATTCACAAATATTTTAAATTTGCACATATACACACATTAATATAAACCTATATGTATTCTTACGAATTGAATACAATAAAGCTGTGGGAATTTCTTAGTTTAGGCGGCATTGCTTATATGCTTCGATTAGACATAAACATATATGTATATGTTCCTATACCCTGAATCTTTTTCCCATTAAACTAAACATCGAAGTCTCTACAAAGTACGTATCTGTATAAGATCATATAAGTAAGGATTCAATGTCCTTTTCAATGGTAATGACGCACAGACTTCCTAAAATTTACGCAAATGTCAGTTAGCAATAGCAAATTTCCTCAATAATAGAACAAAAATAATTATTAGCAATTAAGTGAATTGTAATAAATAAGAATATTTAGCTATTAAAAGTAATTGCAATAATTAATTTCTTTTAAGCGCTAATTTGTATACGAAATGTTATGATCCCCAA